>NW_006437738.1:139815-166074 GCF_000325575.1 Pteropus alecto | reverse complement strand
GTCAGCGGCCCTCGCCGGGCGCGTGCTCCGGAAACGCCCTCCTGCGCCTTCCCGGATCCCGCCCCGCCGCGGCGTCATGTCTGACGTCAGCGTGGCGTCAGAGGCTCCGGCTTTGGGGGCTGCAGCGGCTGTGCATCTGTTGGGCAGGTGCCGGCAATGTTGGACGACCTGATGGGTGCGACGGCAGCGGCCCTCCCCATGCGGGGCTGCGGAGCCTGGCTGCGGCAGCGGGTTAGAGCTGGTGCCCGGTTCCTCGGCTCTGCTCCTCCCCGGGCTGCGCAGGGCGGGGCGGTGTGCGGAGTCCCGCCTCGACGCCCGCCGCTCCCATCACCGCCTCTCCCCCGGGCGTCGGCGCCGTTCCGGGGCGGCGACCCAGCCTGCGGCTGCACTTCGCAACTGTCCCCACCCCGTCCCTCTCTCTGGGCCGTTCTCCAGCCGAGTGCTTTCGCGAACCTGGAGCAGTTACTCCTGTGTTGACCGTTTTGTTTGTCTAGCGCGCCATTCACCAGGTGATTTCAGGGCAGCTTATTGACAGGGTCGGGCGCAAATTCTCTTGGTTAGTGGGCCCGACCGCGCCGCACTTTCCAGGAGCGCTGAGGCTGAGAGTCATATTTCAAGTCGAGTGAAGAATCCGATTTCAGTTCCTCGGTCTCGTATTTCGATTTACTACGCACTGTCCTCTCCGCCTCACGGTGGCTGCAACAGAGCTTTCCTCTCTGGGTTTCCTCGAGCGCATTGGGCGTGTCAGGAGGGTAAACTCAGTCCCTAGTGGACTTTCCCCCCTTTATCTACCCCTAGGGTGGAAGGCATCAACAAATATTCACTATCCACCTTAGCTGCCCTCGTTTTGAATTTTTGTTCAGAAAATTGGAAAACGATCACAATTAAGTCATTTCTTTAATTCTGCTTCAACAGGACTCAACATCATTACACTCAACACAGTTACCACTTAACACATGCTTGAGTGCCTAATATGTGGATCCTCTGCGCTGATCCAGACAACTTTGGAATTACCTTAAATTTTTATAATTCGTAAGCCAGCTGAGAGTTAGTTATATTTATGTAAGATTAAGTATTGAGACTTGTAAGCACTGTTCTATGTGCTTTGCAAATATAAAATTTACTGCTAACTATCCTGTGATACAGGTACTTAATTTTTTTTTTTAGAGGAGAAAACAAACTAAGGTTGATTAATTTGCTCTAGGTCACGTAGCTAGTAAGTAGTGGACCTATGATTTGAACCCAGGCTCTAACCTGTCTTCAGAATGGATGTAAAGATGAGTAGGGAATCCCCACTCTAAAATATGATTTTAGATTTCTTTATTGAATTCAAGAAGCACCTGCTTTGAGAATATTTATTATGGGCAATGCCCTATAAGGAGAAAGGCATGCTTTTTAGTCTCTCGTCAGGTGTCAGCACATTTTGAACTTTAATTCTTTCTGGGAGAGTCAGCTGGCAAAACACTAAATATCAATTATTCTAGAGTGCAATGCCTTGATATTTGGCTTTTCTGACAAAGATTTTAATATTTGTAACTATCTCACAAGTACATAGGATAGTGGCGAGCAATTGAGCCAGGAAAAAAGGAAAAAAACATTCGGATAACTTTTCAAGACCTTTGCAATTGGATGACTTCTTGTCTGGGGTTCCCAGCTTTGTACACATAAAACTTGATTGTGGTTGAAATCAGGAACAAGAGGAGGTTACTTCTTTCCTTTCAGGTAGATCCCTGAAACTGAAAGCCATTTTGAACCTTGCCTCTTGCTCACTAAATCTTGTGTTCCAAACCGTAAATATTGAGCATGTTACCTTCTCGAATGGCTGTTCTTTCTTGCTTGTTGCCTGGGACAAGTGGCCTAATCCCTAATTTCATCAAGCTTTTCAGACTTTTGAAACAAATTCAAGACACTAAAACTTGTGCTGATGGTGTTTTGGATTGGGGCTTTCCACAACTGATGACACTGAATGGTCCATAGGAAACTACCTTAACAAACCCTAGATCTCAGTTCCAGTTCACAATATGGTGAGGTTTGTTAAAGAACAACAACAACAAAAAATTAAACTGGGTAAATCTGAAGATCTAATTGATTTTATTAAACGATTCATGAATTAAGCAGCAGCAACCCATCTAGCCAATAGATGGGCGCTCCAAAGCGTTGTACAAAATCGAAGGTTTTTATAGGCAGGAGGAGGGTGGGCCAGCGGTAAAAGGTGGATTATTTCAGGCCAGGTCATCTTCCTTTAGAAGGCAAGAGGGTCTTTTCAGATTATCTCACAAGTATTGATCAGGAAATTATAGACCAGTTTAAAATTCCACTGCTGGGAGAGAATGAAACTTGCAATAAGGCATTAAGACTTGGTGGGGCTTACCACAAGTGACTCCATTTTGAGTATTTAACAGATGCTTCTGGCTTCTATTTTGGCTGGTTGCTTCTTTTTGGTTCTGTAATTGCTCTCTCCGCAGAGGCAGTAAATGGAGAGTTCTCCATAAGGTCAGCCTTCAATTAATTGCATTGCTCTGGCTGCTATAGTATTCCAGGCATCGATCTGCCTACTATTAATATTGCCTGGAGATTGCCAGCAAGTCAGACCTCTGTCTTCCAGTGACTGCCCTGAGTCACTGAGTTGAGTAGAATGTGCCTGGTGCAGTTTACTATCACCGTGGGCAGTGGCCCGAGGCGCGAGACCTATCTGATGACACATTGGGCCTTGATCCTGTCCATCATCCCACGGCTCTCGGAGCTGACTGTTTTTGCAGTAAGATTTGGACGCTAAGCACCGCCTCTCCAAAGGAGTAGAGTGAGGGAAGGTAAGGGTAAGCGTTGTGTGTGTGTATTTCCCTCCTCATTGGATGGTTGGCTGCCATGTCAGTCACACTGTGCGCTGCTCCCGTTGGTGGAAAGACTCCCCGGCTGTGGTGCTGCCCACTCCCGTGCTGCGATCCAGGCGCGTGACGTCTCAGACATTTGTTGTTTGGGTTTGGGCCTTATTAATTATTCATGAGGTGCTTTGAAGGGCTGCAATGATTGGTGGCTGAGAAGCCTGATCGATTGTTTCTTAGCTAGAGATACGTGTCTTTCTCTACGCGGCCGGAAAAGTTTTGCATAAATTATTCCGATGAAGGGAGGGGCGGGGCCACGCATAGATTAGGCAAATGAGCCGGGGAGGGATGGGAGGCCGGCTACGAATTAGCCTAAGTTATTAAAGATGGCGGCGGAGCGGAGTCGCTCCCCGATGGACTCGCCGGTCCCGGCCTCTATGTTTGCCCCCGAGCCCAACTCCCCGGGGGCGGCCAGGGCCGCGGCGGCTGCCTCCCGGCTTCACAGCGGCTTCGACTCGGACTGCAGCGAGGACTGCGAGGCGCTCAACGGCGAGCCGGAGCTGGACCTCACCAGCAAGGTAGGCCTTGGCGCCGGCGGCGGCGCTCAGGGGACCGGGCGCTTAGGGGACAGGGCGACGGGCCGAGCAGTCTCGGAGTGACGGCGGGGGCAGGGGGGGGCGAGCCCGCCCACTTACCGGTATGGGCAAGGCGGGAGGCTTGCCCCCAGCACCCCCGTCCCCCCCCGCCGCGCCGACCTGGCCTCCCGCCGTCTGGCTCCCGCCGAGATCACGACCCCTCGGCTCCGCCACGTGGAACGCGAGAGCTCAACGCCGGCGGCGCCCCGCGCAGTGCCGCCTCTCCCGAGACCGAGAGGGGCCCTCATCCTGGACTGTCCATGGCAGCCGAGAGTCCAAGGTGGCCGGGGCAGCGGCGGCGCGGGAAGATCTGGTCATCCGAGGGGGAGTGGGGAGGCATTTCTTCCTGGTGTCGGGAAAGGAAACAAAGTAGTCGCTTGGTTGGGGCGAACGATGTCTGAGCAATGTTCACTTTACGGATCCACTCAAAACGAAATTGAAAGATGGGGATGACCCATAATCTCGCCATCCTGGGAGGGGAACCACATCTTGGATGAATGGAATAATGTAAGACGTTTCAAATCGTGCCTTCTGAGCTCTTGAGAAGGTGGACAGGAGTTAAGGTCTCACTTGCTTGGCATTGTGGGGCATAAAAAGTAAGTATAAGATGTGATTGGTGTTTTGAAGGTGCTTAACAGTGCTAAAGGAAGGAATGCCAGCTTGGGAGTCAGACAAAGCTGGGTTCTGTTAAAAGAGGAAACAGGCCCAAGGTGGGGTCACTTGCTCCCAGGACAGCAAACCAAGACTTAATTGCAGTTTCAGCCTCTCCCAGATGTGGAAGATTGAGCTGTAGTTTTCTCACCTACACTAGAGAGGTAATCTGCATGATAAAAGCCCCGTCTCCTTTCCCCTTAAAAACTGGTGACCTGGCCTGAAACAATCCTTTCTTTACTTTGCTGATAACTTTCTCATCTCTCCCAGTTTCCCATTAAAAAAAAACCCTTCCATTTTGCACTACTCTCAGAGCACAGTCTCTGTAGGATGCTGCGTGATTCACGAATCGTTCGATAGAGCCAATTTACTTGGTTGAATTTTGTGTTTTTTTTAACAGATACCTTTCCTGCTCTGCCACTTAAAAAGGCTCTGTGATCTTGGGAAAATTTCTTAACCTCTCAGTTCTCCAGCTACATCATTTTTTAAGTACAGGTGGTTATAAAGACAATAAATGTGTATGACACCTAGTACATGGTGCCTTACACATACTGCTCAGTAAATATTTGAAGTGAACTGAATAACTGATAAATTCCCTGTGCAGATTAATAGCAGCCAATGGAAGATAGAACACCAATCCCCTCCTCCTACCTGTTGTTGGAAAATCACAATAGAGATGTTTATTGAGTTTCGAAAAGGTGTGTGACTTTTCACAGTCTTTGGTGGCAAAAGTGCATGAAACTTGACCCAAACTGGAGGAGCTTTTCCCTGAAACCTAAGCAACCAAGTTTCAGCTGCTTTCTCTCCCTTTAGTGCCAGTTGAGCACTTGAAAGCCATTGTTCCTGCCTGGTGCCTCCATAATGAGGATGGTCAAGCTCGGATAGAAGGGAGGTCAAGGGAAAGGTGTGAGGCAATGTGACACGATGCAGAAGACCCAGGCAGCACTTTACAAGTACAAACTCTGCCGAGTCAACTCAGGAATTGTGAGAGATATGCTTGACTTAAAAGCAGATAAGCTGAATGTCAGTTTGTGGCCGTGGTCCTGAAGAAACCTGAAAACACAGTCGGAGATTGCTGGGCAGAGTTGCAAAGAGTAATACCTTTATTTCCTGATCAACTTAATGTTCTAGGATAGGGAAGTGTTATTTCTCACATAGCTGGGGAAGTCCTCATTATTTTAAAGCTGAGAAGCTATGTGTATATAAATATTGATGATATTGAAAAGAAAAACTGACGATGTGGAGAGAGAGAAGGGATGAAATGATAGATTGATTCCTGAAGAAAAGATTAGAAGCTATACGTTTATACATTTGCTGCAGTTATATGTGGAGACCTAAGGCTCTGGAAGTTTCCAAAGGGAGAAACAATTAGAGAACTATGGTGGCTAGTTTCATCCAGGGTTTTTCTAGGAATGATGGGGTGAAGAAAGCTGTACTTCCCACTTACTGTATGGACTAGATGCATTACACATTATCTCATTCGGTCTTTACGGTGACCTTTGGACACAGGTAGCTACATTTTATAGATTGAAAAAACGGGACTCAGAGAGGTTAAGTTCTTTATCCAAGGTCACACATGAATGGTTAGACAATAGAACAAAACATGTCTATTGGTAAATGGCCTTTCCATATAAGTGGTTGATACTTTAATCTTATTGGCACAGATTTGCAAAAAGATGGTGTTAATACGCATCTGAGTGGTAATGGTGTTTTGTTGATGAAGACGGGTCTTGCAGTAGTTTTTACTGCTGATTCCTAAATAATCAAGATAGCCAAGGCAAGGTGGAACAGAATTCTTTTTTTATGGCAACCATTGGTCTTGGGTGGGGAGCATGGCAGTATAGGAGATCTTTGTCCTTTGAGTTGCAAGCTGCAGGTAGAAGACTGGCGTGTAGGTGTGAAGCACTGCTCATCAATTTCTACCCACAACGTCAGATTCTCAGTCATTGTCGATCCTTCCCCTTCCTTAAGCAGCAGGAGGCAGGCTGTTCACGCCCTCTTTTCTGTGGGTTGTGTTTCAGATATAGTCATTTTAGTACATCATATAAAAACTCATACAAGGCCTTAGGCTCAATGGCTATTTAAACAGGGGCAGAGAGAGGGCATGAGGGGACTGCGTAGCTATTTCAGATTAGGGTGCTGTGGGATTCAGTCAGGGTCTTTGATCAGGCTGCTGCTCTGCTTTGGCTGTGGTGCTCTTCTAGTAAGTGGTCCTAAGGCTGTTGGTTTCTCTCCTAGCTGGTCCTAGTGAGCCCTACGTCAGAGCAGTATGACAGCCTACTTCGGCAGATGTGGGAGAGGATGGACGAGGGATGCGGAGAGACCATATATGTCATTGGGCAGGGATCAGGTGAGCATAGTTTTCCTTTCACTTTATTTTTAAAAAACTATTTAGAGCACATTTTCTGTCTTTTCACCCACTTTTCCTGTTCAGTGTCTGCAGGACTGTTGGGGAGGACATAAAAGCACAAAGCGATAATGTTAATTCTCACCTTAGTGGTTACAATATGCTTGACTTTAAAGAGTCACTTTCCAAGCGGTTTTACAGAAGCTTCTTTTCTACCTTCAGTACTCTGCACTTGCATACAGGGGAATAAAGCACAAAGCAAGGAAACTTCTTGTCCTGGGGACAGAGCAAGTCACAAGGCTAGAATTAAGCCTTCCCTGGGCAGCTCTAGGTCTTCCCTCCAAACCCAGATTATGGGTCCCCTTGCTACTATTGCCTGCTTAGCAGAGAACTTCCGTGGTTCTTCTTGATGTCAGCAAGAAGCTGACACCCAGAATTCCTCTCTTTAGCGAGGCTTCCTTGCCCCGGACCACACTGACCATTCAGTGTGGATCGTCGTGATAACGGAGGCCCTCTCTTCTCCCAGTGAGATCCCGTTAGACATGGAGGCTTGTTACCATTCTGGAAGGAACTGGTTATTGTACTCCAATCTGCTTATTCCATCGTAAGAGGGCGCATTGTTTCAGAGGAAGGCAGCCCCCATGACAGAATCCCAGATTATATCTTGGGCTTTTTTTCCCTTGGTCATTCCTAGTTTATACCCTCAATTCAAACCCGCTTACCCTCATCTTCATTATGACATTATCTTTGCTGAAGTGGCAGCTAGGCATATTAATGATTATGAATTTAACCTGTACCACAACTTTTCTGTCATCTTTGCAGAAGGGCCCGGTAGGCCTCAGTGCATCATTGGAGGATCAGTTCTTTGCTAATGTAGGCTTTGTAAAGGCAAATAATAATTCTTTTGTAGACCGAGTTGAAGATGGAGAAAATTTCAAAATCACTTTTTAACTATTTGACAGATACCTATTTAGTATCTTCTGAGGGCTCGATACTGTTGCAAAGCACTTTTGGGTATTGAAATCTGGTCTCTGTCCTAAGAAGGAAAGATGGCATATACACAGATAACCTCAGTAGAAAACAATATTTGGAAATGCTGCAAGAGCGACACAAGGAAGGAAGAAGGGCTTGACCTACAGTTGCCTCTGTGCCTGCCTTCGATATGTTTCTCATATCAATTCTTTCCTTTTCACCCTTGCCACCTCCCCTGGTTTCAGGGCTCACCACCTTAAAGAAGGCATGGTCCAGGAGATAGGCAGACTAAGAGGTTGCATGTCAAGAAAGGGAGGGAGTTGGTCAGCATTATCAGGTGCTACAGAAACAACAAGGAGAGCCGGGTCCAGGAAAAGCCATTCCATTTGGTGACTAAGGGATCATTGGCAGACTTTTGAAAGCTTTTGTGTCAGGTGCATATCTGGCCTGCTGTAACAGGATGACCTACTCAAAGAACAATGCATGCTTATAGAATTGAAGAAACCACATCTAAATCAGTTTCGACAAGTGTTGGGACTATTCTTTGAAGACCCAGATTCTTAAGATAACCCCCTCCCCCAGTTCTTTATTGCGGACTCTTAATGAGTTTTACCATGCCTTGGCAACTCACAACTAATTAATCCTCCAGTGGCAAAGCATAAGATGTCAAACATTCATTAACACGTCTGTACATCCAAGCATTATCTTTGCATCTGTCAATTGGATGCTGTTAGATTCTTAGTGACTCCTTCCTGCTGGAATTCTTTTGAGGTAGAGATCATAACTAGTTAAACAAGTCAAACATCAAACAGAGGACTAAACCAGATGCAAGGCCCCCAGGGGCCAGCTTCATCACCTGCTTCCTGTGTGTGTTGGGTGCATCATCTCTGTTTATCACCTCCTTTGCCTATAAAATGAGGATAATGACATCTTTCCTCACCCTCCCTCAGAGAAATTTTGTATGAATAAGTTAGATATTAAAAAATTCTGAGCATTGCAGAGGAATGTGCTCTTTAAGTATACATTCCTGATTTGAGATTGACTGCTTACTTATTTGTTTGTTTGTTTTAAGATTGATCTTTTAAAAGGAAGCAATCTGTCCTAGTAGTTAGGGTCTGGAGCCTGGCGGGTCTGAGTTCGCCTCCTGGCTCTTTAACTTATCTTTAAATAGAGATAATAATATAATCTATCCCATGGTGTCATGGTGAAGGTTAACCCTTGACATATATGTGAGCATTATATAAATGTTAGCTAGTTACAGTGGTAAATTTTTAAGGGTTCCAGGCTATACTTGATTAACCGTGATATTTCTTTCAAAAAGAACCTTTTCCTTTGTCAGATATTAAGTCATGACCTCAGAGCCAGGTACTGTATTAAAAGTTCAGGGAACATAGTCTTTCCGGAGGAGTCAGGAAAGGCATCAAAAGGAGGCACCCCCTGAATTGGTTCTAAAGGATGAGCAGGAGTTTTTCAGGTAAATGGAGGCAGTAATGAGTGAGCAGAGGAAGCCACATGCCCATTGGTGATTGTGGAGTATTTGGTGGACCAGCAGTGATTCAGTAAAGTGGGAGTGTCAGGAGGGTGGGCTGGACAGGCAGGGTCCAGATCTTGAGGGTCTTCGAATGCCACACCAAAGAGCTTATCCTAAAAGTTTGGAGACGCTTTGCAGCACGTTGAGCAGGAGAGCGCATATAGGAAAGGTAGGTCAGATGGCAGGGCGGAAGTCCCATTAGGGTTGGGTGTGGGCAAAAATGTGGCCTTTAGTACTTGGACCTCTGTGGCTTTCCTCCTTGGCCTTTGCCTCCAGTCCTACTGCGTGAGAAATGCAGTGCATGCTGGAGGAGGAGGGTACTTTGACTGGGGCATCCTCTGGGAGCCCTGGATGGACAAGATGACATTGGTGATTGCCCCCTGGTGTGGAACAGGACCTGAAAGCATTGCTTTTTGTTGTGTCAGAATCAGGAAAGGGTCGAGAGAATTTGGGGGTCCGGCAAGAATGGCAGCGTTAACAGGCCTTCTCTGAGGAACACTTCCAGCAAGCCCTTCCCTGTTTTACACTGTGACATGGCAGACCTCATTTCATCCTGAAAGACCTCAGAGATGGGAACTGTTAGTATTATTCCCATTTCTTGGGTAAGGAAACTGAGGTATAGGGGTTTTAATTAACTTGCCCAAGTTCATACAGCTAGTGAGTGGCAGATTCTCCAAACTGGAAGAAAGCTTAAGAGTGAAAACATCTATTTCCAATCTCTGACTAGAGCACAAATGCCCTGCCTGCTCATTTTGTGTGGAGACACCTTGCTGTGCTCCAAAACCCTGACTTTCGTCACCACGTGATCACTACCAGCAGTGTCTGTCTCTAGGTTATTGCCTAATTTACAATAAGAGCTAAATCCCCCAAACATTGAAGTACAGCTAACCCAGATGGCCGGAGCTCAGTGGGCCTTGCGTTTAGAAACTCCTCCTTCCAACCGCTCCCTCTTTATTCATTTGTTTTACATTCTACAAACATTTGAGGGCTTGATATAGGCAGAGGACCCTTCATCGGTGTCTTCAGGGAATGTTTGAGATGTGATTCCTGTCCCGAATGGAGATGCTTTCGTATGGTGGAGGAAGGCCAGCATCCCAAACACGATTGCACAGGGTGTAGTGTGCAGTAAATGCCATCAAGGAGCGGAATAGGTAGGATTTTGGTGGGTGGAGATGTGCTGATGGGCTTTCTAGGATAGAAAATACAAGGGCAAAAGTATGGAGCTGGAAACCTGCAGGGAGCAAGGGGCATGGTTACTGGGCCACTTGCACCGGGACAAAACGGGAGGGGCTGTGGAATGAATGGGGTAGGCCTGTAAGGAATTGAAAGTGAACACTGCTGGGCCTGGGAAGTCATTCCAAGGCTTTGACTGGGATGTGACTGTCTTAGAGCTGTGCTTTGTTTGGGGGCTTGGGCGTGTGTCTCTGCAGGATGGGTTGTAGGGAATAGAGACTGGATTTGCTAAGTCCGGTTAGGGATCTGTCTGTTATGGTGACTGAGGTACAGTAAGGGCCTGAATCAGACTCGTGGCATTGGACTGGCAAAAGGAGGAGAGCAGGGACAAGGAAAGAAGAGCCGGGTCTGCGCTAGAATCAGCAGGACTGGAGCCCTGAGTGCTAAGCTTGGGGGACTGGAAGGAGAAGGAACCGGTCTGGCATTAAGGGGAACCCTTGCCAGAGGAAAAGGCTCTAGGTTTGGAATCAGAAGACCCAGGCTCACAGGGCCCCTCTGCTTCCCACCCGCTCCGAGACCTCCCTGGACTCTGTTTGCCCACTTTTAAATGGGGAAAGGAATGCTTACCTCCAGGATTGCAACGAGGACTAACCTGTTGTTAATGGTGTTCGTTTTTGTGCTGTTGTTTAAAGAGAGGGGTTGGGTTGTTGAGTTTAGACTTTGGGCTTCTAGGAGTCATTCAGTCTGGAGCTCGGGGAAGAGGACAGTGCTAGAAATGAATGTTTTTGTAGTTTTCAAATTGATATTTGAAGCCATAGTATGAGATGGCCAAGAGGAATGTCTAGAGGACAGAGAAGAGGGCCACTGGCCGACTGCTGGAAAAGACTGGCATTTCGGGGACAGGAGCAGGAAGAGCCAGCAGAGCAGACAGAGGAAGAGGAACCAGAGAGGAGGAGAGGGAAATCAGGAGAGTTCATGCAATAGGTGGGTGGCGTGGGTGGGAAGCGCTTCAAAAAACAAAGGCAGAATGGCCAGCAGTGTCACATGCTGTTGAGGTCAAGAAAGGGGTGTTGGATGAGTGCTTAGAAGGCCATTGATCATTTGAAAACTGGTTTCTCCCAGATTCCTTAAGTAAGATTCAGAGACTAGGTAGCGACAGTCAATAAGTCTCAGTTACTCTCTTGAGGTGCTCAGCTCAAGGAGAGGTAGCTCAGGGGAGAAGCAGGGGCAAGGGAGGAGGGCGGGGCTCCCTTCTCCTAGTTTAAGAATGGCTCGAGCTTGCTTGTAAGGGGTGAAGTGGAGGGGGGAGGAAGGGTGGGTGAGAAGAGGTGCTTCAGAGTCTTTGGGAAGTAGTAAAAATGTCTGGGCCCATGCTGGGGCCTGGGAGCGGTTAGCCCAGGGAAGGAGCACGGGTGCTCTTGGAGACAGGCTGGAGAAAAGCTGAGGGAGTCATTGTGGGAATTCCGCAGGACACCGAGTAGAAAGCACCTGACGAGAATTGTCGTCAGTAGGCACTCACTAAATGGTTGGTTGGTTCTTCCCTTCCCTATCCTGAGCTCAGCTTTGTTTTTCCATCTACTTGCTGGACGTTTCACCTGAGCTACCTCAGTTAAAAATCTATCCCTAAAATCATTCTTCAGTTCGCTCCGCATTTCCCTTTGTCCCCTGTCCTCATTATCTCTTGCTTGAATTGTTGGAATGACTTCCTGACTGGGCTCCCGCCCTCCACTCTCACTTGCCAGCGCACCTTATACCGCTGCCCAGCGGATTTTTCTAACCCCCAGCAATCTGATCACGTTACTCCCTCGTCTAAAGCCCTAGGGCTTCCCACTGCCTGATACCTGATGTGTTTTGCTGCTAACGTCTGTCTGCTTGACCGCTGCCACCTCTCCTGTGGTCTCCTGCCGCTTGACATCCTGCTTTCTGACACACCGAGCTGCTTACGGGTCCCTCAGTGTGCTGTCATCTGCCATGCGCTATGCTTAGCTTCTCTGCCTAGGATGTCTTTGCTTCTTTCTCTGCGGGTCCATTTTCACGCTTGGAGACCCAGCACCGTGCAAAGCTCTCCTCAGCTTCCCCAGGCAATGCTAGTTGCTCATGCTTTACATTCTTCTTGTACAGTTCTGTAGTACGGTACTCAAGCTGCATTGTGGTTAATTAATTTCCTGTCTCTCCTCCTGGGCCGTGAGCCCGCAAAGGGCACCTGTATTCCCAGGACTCGGCATGAGGCTTGGCATAAAACCCAAGAGTCTCAGTGATTACTGTTGAGTGAATTAATGAATGCCCTGCTTAATGAGGAAGCCCATGGCACAATCATTTATTAGCTCTGTTTGTGAAAAGTGTCAGGTAGAAAGAGCCACGTTCTTCAGTGCCTGGGGTGGGGCTTTTCTGAGGGGTTGGCTGGCTGGCTGGCTTGTTGAAACGCTGATGTCTGGACTTTTGTCACCAGATGGGACTGAGTACGGGCTGAGTGAAGCTGACATGGAGGCCTCCTACGCTACAGTGAAGAGCATGGCAGAACAGATAGAGGCCGATGTCATCCTCCTGCGGGATCGGCAAGAAGCTGGGGGTCGTGTGCGTGATTACCTGGTCCGGAAACGAGTAGGAGACAATGACTTCCTGGAGGTCAGGTGAGGAGGCCTCAGAGCAGTCCCGAGGTCCCCTGTAGCATGGCCTCAGGGTCTAGGGCTTTATAGAGAATGGGGATTGAGCCTTCGACACCGACTGTGTCAGCTTCGCCCCTTCCCTTTGTGAGGCATGGAGAGAGTGTCCAGGACACCACAGCTCCATTCTGTTTCCGCACTTCCCCGTCCCTAAATATTCCCACTTGGGAAGAGTGGGAGAGAGGCCACCCATACGTTCTGTGGGCTGTGTTTTCTTTCTCATCAGCCTGCAAGGCTAGAAAGCAGAGTGACGGAGGAGAGCAGAGCGTTTGGGTCTCTCCTGACTTCGGAGCCCCTGTCTGGCAGCTTTGAGGAAGCTGGTGGAAGTTCAGGGAGAAACCCACTGTGGGAGCCCGCTTCCTCCTGAATAACTCTTTCTGGCACCTCCAGGAACATTCTCGATGTGCTTACCCATGAACAGGAGGAGCAGTGAGCTGGAGAGACTCAGGAGCAAACCGGTCCTTACAAATCCAGCTAGTGGGGTTCACCTTGTGCCCCGCTAACTCTCACGTGGAAATATGGGTTCTTGTACCTGCAGGGTAGCAGTAGTGGGCAACGTGGACGCTGGCAAAAGCACACTTCTGGGGGTCCTGACACACGGGGAGCTGGACAATGGCCGAGGCTTTGCCCGCCAGAAGCTCTTCCGCCACAAACATGAGATTGAATCTGGTCGCACCAGCAGCGTGGGCAACGACATTCTGGGCTTTGACAGTGAAGGCAACGTGGTGAATAAGCCAGATAGCCATGGCGGCAGCCTGGAGTGGACAAAGATTTGTGAGAAGTCCACTAAGGTGATTACCTTCATCGACTTGGCGGGCCACGAGAAATACCTGAAGACCACTGTGTTTGGCATGACGGGCCACTTGCCCGACTTCTGCATGCTCATGGTGAGTGTGAGGCACTCCCCGCGGATAGGGCTGTTCCCTGCTACCCTCCTGGACAGGCTCGAGTGTGACGAAAGATGTGATCCTAAAACCCAGCAGAAGGAAAGAAAAAAACACATTTTATACTAGTGTCTTGGCAAGTCCCAGTTCATGGCCCAGGTGCCCTGGGGCCAGCTGAGCTACGTGGGGGTGGGGTTGGGGTGGGGATGCTCTAGCAGAGCTCTTAGGGATGTGGTTATGGGCAAGTGTTTGACATTGTTCTGAGGCTGAAGTCTCTTTGGGGTTTTGACACTGGGTAAGGATGACAGGCTTTGCTGGGGTACCCAGTCCTCTGAGCATCACAGTCTTCTTCAGCAGTGTACCTTGATCTCCTAGGTTAGACCTGGATAGGTCCCCCTAAGGAATAACCATGATATTTGCAGACCTCTCATTTTTTTGGAGAGACATAGAGGATTTCTCTGGGGTGTACTTATTATCTTTAGAAATGTTTTCTTCTGAGGTTGGGCTACTTTGAGGGGGTGACACCAGGCATACCCTCCAAGAAGGGTAGGCTGGGGGGAAGGAATGGAGGAGAGCACAGCACTCAGGAGGGACCTGAGAGTGGCCTTGTCTGAAGCCTGGAACGAGTTTGCTTGTTGAGAGGCTTCTGTGTTTCTGGTACCACGCTGGGCCTGAAGATGCAGCAGCGTATGCATGGCCAGCCTGGGGCCCCGCAGAGCCTACAGCCTCGTGGGGATAGATTTTTAAGCAGCTCATTATGTAGATGAACTGAAAAGGAAAGGGAGCAGCAGCTTGTGCATTAGATCTTACTGCTAAGCTTGTATTTGGATCCCTTTGACCTTCTTCCCTGGACAGAGAGTAGGAATCAGCAAGGCCCACAGCCTTGGCGGCAGCTTCACAGCTTTCACAGAAAGAGAGAGAGCAAGCAAGTTTTACTTTGGCAAGTCCTTCTCAAAGCCCTTCCCCATATTCCAATTCCTCCAGTTGCCCGAATTAATAAGTATAGTAAACACAAGCATCTGTTCAGAGCAGACTTGATCAAGTTGCGCTGTAAACACAGGTTCTCAGGCAGCGTCTCCCCAGACTGGAGGGTAGAGAGAGAAGGAGCATCTGTATGAACACTCGTCGGCTCTCTGCCCAAGGTTCTTGGGGTCTCGGTGTGATTTCATCTCCCGCATCTTTGATCACTGCAAGCAGCCATTACCGACCTTGTCAACTGGGCTAAGGAAAGCTGCTCTATAAGAAGGAGTTTCCATGGATGCACCATGGGTCATATTTGTGGGGGGTGTTGGATTGATACTAAAAAAAGTATAGAAATCAGTTTAAAATGAACATTTTTCTGAGCTACCGTAAGGCCAGTTAATGGGAAGATCTTCACTCAGATGAAATATATTATCAGACTTTTATGCCACGATCCAAATATTAAAATTTTTCTGTAGAGAACAGTGAAATATTTCATTATCGTTCCATGGCAATCAATTTTTGGGGGGGGAGGGGGGAAATCTTTAAAATATATATACAACAAAGCAATAAAGCTCTCTCTTACCCAGGCTGGGAACAACAAAAGCAAGTCTGGGTTGTGTAAGAAAGATTGGAGGGAATGGGAAAATTAGGAGGAAGATGGTGGAGGTGTCTTGGTGTAGGCGAAAGGGAACACAGGTAAGGGACATCTTTTTTATTGTTAACTAGTGGGATGATAGCTCACCTGTGAGCTGTGATGATCGAATGAGAACATCCTTGAAAACACTCTGGAACGTATAAAGCACTATATTGTGGCAATTTTAATTTGTTTTAGTAAGTAACATGTTTATGTGATGCAGAAAAAAAAAAAAGGTGCCAAAGGGCTCTGTCCAGTGTCCTCCCAGAGACAACTAGTATTTTTAGTTTCTGATGTATCCTCCAGAGATATTTTGTGATCATACCAGTAAAAGTGTATGTATTTTCTCCCTCCAATTTCAAACATTCAGAAAAGTTGAGAGAATAGTATAATGAATACCTAAACCTGCCACTCAGATTCAGTGGTTATTAACATTTTGCCATGTTTATCTGTATATGTGATGGATGCATGTTTTTATTTGTTGTTTTTTTTTTTTTGTTATTCGAAAGTAGCTTATAGACATTTTGACTCTTCACTCCCAAATTCTTCAGCACGCAGCTCCTAAGAGTAAGAACTGTCTCCTATTGTTATTGTAACCAAAGTGAACACGAGGGCCCTCATATCCTCTAATATCTAGTCTATAAGTATTTATATTTCAGAAGTTCCCCAAATGTCACACAGCTGTTTTTTTTTTTCAAACAATGATCCAATCACCATTTTTTAATCAGTAGTGTGCTACTTATACCTGAATTTTTTTCCCCTTAAAAATATATTTTAGAGATTATCTTATATCCGTAGATAAGAGTTTCCTCCTTTTCTTTCACGGCACATTTGGTGCCTTGCGCGTGTGCCCTAATTTATTTGGCCAGCCTGTGTGGTGATACTTAAAAACACTATGGGCAGGACTAGCAACAGTAATAACAGCTGCCATTGTTTGAACACCTAATTCATGCTCGTGTGTGCTACACTTTTGACATGTTACAATGTTTAAACAAGTGATCCCTCTAAAGTGGATATTATTATCCGCCCACTTTATAGATGAGGAAACTGCGGGCCAGGAATGTTAAACTGAACCTCCTTTGATGACCCTAGATAGTCGTTTTTCCCAACTGTCTAGATTTGTCTTTTCTGTGCTTCCAAGTCTCCTCAGATTTTGGTGACCTACATCACTGAATCAGAAGTTAAAGCGATCTTTGCCCAGCCCAGCTTTCATCTATAGCTAGCTGTTTTGTTCCTGGCCTGCGACTTTGCCCGCTTTGTCCTGTTCCGGTGGAGGCCTCAGATATATGGGAGTTCTCTCTTACCCTAGCCTTCTTTGAGCTTCTGTGCCCCTCTGGCAGCAACCTCTGCCTCCCTTGCCCTGACGGTTCTTTTTCTGTGTTGGGGCAGGTGGGCAGCAATGCCGGCATCGTGGGGATGACCAAGGAGCACCTGGGTTTGGCATTGGCACTCAATGTGCCTGTTTTTGTGGTAGTCACCAAGATTGACATGTGTCCTGCCAACATCCTGCAAGGTAAGTGGAGCCTCCAGCTAGCAGCAGTCTCTCTGTTGGGAGCTGTCACCCACTGTGGTTCCTTGATCCGCTGCCAGGACTTCAGCCCCAAATCTTCTGCTTCCTTATCTTGTGCTTAGACCTTGACCTGAATTTCCATCAGCCTAGGATCTTGTGCTTTGTCTCCTGTTTAGCTCTTGGCCTTAGCACAGCTTAGAATTATCCCCTGCTTTTTGTTCTTTCTGGTTCCAAATGCAAGATTCTTAAGATCTCTAATCTGGCACCTCTTTTCAGATGGCCCCAGGCAGAAGGGTTAGATTTTACATGTAGGCTGGATATATGCGGCAATGTTGGGACAGTGGATGGTTACTTCTTACCACCAAAGGCTTCAAAACAGGGTTGCAGGCCTAGGCCTTCATGCGTTTCTCCCTCATTGTTACAGATGGCAGAAGAGAAGTGGAGAGGTATCCTTTTGGAGGGCCTCATTAGGGCTTCTGCAGGTGTCTGCAGCTCCTAGAGATCCTTTTGTCAGGTGCTTTTTTTTCCCTGGAAGCAGAGTATTCTGGGAAGAGCATTGTCCTTTTTATGGATGCCCCCACCCCCTGTCACTTATGGCAGTGGCCCCCAAACTTTTTGGCACCAGGGATTCTCCTGTGAGAATCTGGAGGTGGAGCTCAGGAGCGGCTGCAAATACAGATGAAGCTTCTCCTGCCGCTCACCTCCTGCTGTGCGGCCTGATTCCTAACAGGCCACAGACCAGTAGCGGTCCATGGCCTGGGGGTTGGGGACCTCTGACTTATAGGATGCAGGTCTTCTAGAGAGTGGAGAAGTTCGACGGGTTTCAGACTCACACCCTTAGCAGACAGGCCTCACCTGTGCTCCTTCTGCTCGAACAAGCATGCCTCCACTGTTTCCATCCTCCTCTGTGCTTTCCCGGGCACTGTGGTATTTAACATTGTCTCTTGCTTGCATCAGTAATGAGTGGACCTGTCTTGCCCCGGAAGTCTGGCCAAAAAGAAGGCTGTGTCCCCCTAATTCTGTTCCATTTCACTCCTTAGAAACCTTGAAGCTGTTGCAGCGCCTGCTGAAGTCGCCCGGCTGCCGGAAGATCCCTGTGCTGGTGCAGAGCAAGGATGACGTGATCGTCACGGCCTCCAACTTCAGCTCTGAGAGGTGATGGCATAGGGGAGCACTCGCTTCGGGGATTGGATGAAATAGACCATTCTGGTCTGAGCACAAGGTCTCCCAGATCAGCACTGTTGTCCGGGGGGCTCTATCGGGTGACCCAGATTTGGAGGTACCAGTCTTGTTGAGATTGGAATCCCAGCTGAGACTTTGGTGTCCTTATCTGGGAAATGGGAATCATACTACCTTCTCCACAGAGCTCCCGTAAGTGTTGGAGATGATGTACGGAAAGCACTTAGCACTGTGCCTGGCTGCTGTGTGATAGATGCACAGTTCTTATAACTTGTTATTAGTAATGTTTTGTACTATTGCTGTTTCTCAAAAGCTCTCAAATCACAGATCACTTTAGGCCTTGAGTGTCCTTTGATTGAGTAAATATTTATTGGATGTTTATTCCGTGCCAAGCTCTTCAGCTATGCGTCGAAGATTCAGAGAGGACTCGGGCACTGTCCTCGTCCTGGTTGGGTCCGCGGTCAGAGATACTCTTGATAATAGTGAACTTCGTTAACTCCGTTCCTTCTCCCAGAGTCTTGGGGCTGCCCAGGAGCCATCTGCCTTTTGACTTGGTCTGTAGTACAGGACCTAGGGCAGCCTGGCATGCTGGCCTGTGGCTCTGCCATGACACTGTCTTTACTACCACCATTTGGTCATCCAGAGGGGGGTACATTTCAATTCATTGATTTTGTCTAGTGCCTGTTCTGTGCAGGTGCTGTTCTAGGAGCTGTGGGGAACATACAATTTCTGATCTCAAGGAGTTTGATTAACCCCGGATAGGAGATATAGAGGCCTTTGGGATAACTGATGGAAAATCAGACATAGTGACATGTAACAGAGACAAAAAGTTCTCCCAGAGCTGAGAGGAGTCAAATGCCCGTTTGGGAAGGGTTTTGGGGAAGGGTTTACTGGAAGAAGCAGCATTGGAGATGTGCTCTGAAGGATGAGAGGTTTTGGTAATTAGGTAAGAGAGAAGAGATGCAGGCAGGAGCATCAGAGTAAACAGATACATGGGGGCAAAAAAGCATCAAGCTTTTAGGAGAAGGTAGGATTTTCTAGTCTGGCTAGTGTACAGGCATTTAAGAGAAATAAACCTGCAGAGATGTCGGGAGGCAGGATCTGGGCTGTATTCTCAGCAGTGGATTAGGTGGTTAGGGATTTTAAGCAGGCATGTGTGGGCTTTAGGAGGCCTCAGAGTGGGTTTGGCAGGAGTCGCTGGTGGGGGCACAAGTCGCTGGGAGGTGGGCGAGTGGGCACTGGGGCCCTTCGCTATAGCAGCTGTTCCAGGACCCTCTTGCTGTTCCCATCCTGTGTCAGGCAGGGGTTGGCCTCCTGACTTCTTCCTCTCTCTCCTCCCTGCATGTAGGATGTGCCCGATATTCCAGATCTCCAATGTTACTGGCGAGAACTTAGATCTGCTGAAGATGTTCCTCAACCTGCTCTCCCCCCGTACCAGCTACCGGGAGGAGGAGCCTGCTGAGTTCCAGATTGATGACACCTACTCTGTACCGGTGAGCGGCTCCTAGGGGGCCGAGCAGGGTCAGGGGCCGGGCAGGCACTTCCCACAGGGTGCGATGGGTTGAGTCTGTGGTGGGAAGGGGCTGAGTGGGGATGGACTTACTGGACCAGGATCTTCTCTGCAGGGTGTGGGGACAGTGGTGTCGGGGACAACACTGAGGGGCCTGATTAAGCTGAATGACACACTGCTGCTGGGTCCAGATCCTTTGGGTAACTTCCTGTCCATCGCTGTCAAATCGATCCATCGAAAGCGCATGCCTGTCAAGGAGGTGCGGGGGGGCCAGACAGCCTCCTTTGCACTGAAGAAGGTGAGTGTTGGTGATACCAGAACTCCCCTCGGACTCCACATTGTGCTGGGCTCTTGGCTGTCCCCAGTCCTCAGGGCTGCTCTGCAAGGCAGGGGTTACTGACTTCGCTTTTATAGATGAGGAAACTGAGGCTCAGAGAGCCTGAGTGACATGCCAGGAGCCACAGGTAGTAAGTGCTAGAGCTGGGACTTGGACCCAGGCCGGCCTGCCTCCTAAGCTCTGTTCCTCCCCTAGTGCCTGAGCAGGATGCCCTGAACTCCGTGGTGAGGTCAGCTAGGTGCTTCCCTGCTGGACAAGGATTGTCTGCGCGCAGACCTCCCATAGGGCAGTTGGGGGTCTGTGCCAAATCCTCTTCTCATTCAGCCTTCTGTCCCCCGGGGCTTGGGAGTGGTGCTAGTTCTGGTGTCATCTCCCTCCCTCAACAACCAGATTAACTGGCAAAGTGGAACTTTATTCCCACCAACAGTCATGTCTTGCTCTCCCTGTCCCTTCCACCTCATGCTTGCCTGCCTTTGTCCTCTAACCACCCGCTTAGTTCTTACCCACCCTTCAACGCCCAGCTGAAGTGCCACTTCCTGCACAAAGCCTTTCCTGCCCCCCAATTGCAGTGCTTAAGCTTCTCACGTTGCACTAGAATCTGCCTAGAAGGCCTGTGGTTCAGTGCAGTGAGGGCAAGGCCAAGTTCGGGTGGTCCTCATTCCCAGAAGGACTCCTGGGCCTCTGGGACCAGGGGCTGAAACCAGAAGGAATCATTGTCCCTGAGGTCTGGGATTCTCTCGTTCTTTCAGATTAAGCGCTCCTCTATCCGGAAGGGCATGGTGATGGTTTCCCCGCGCTTGAATCCTCAAGCATCCTGGGAGTTTGAGGCTGAGATCCTCGTCCTCCACCACCCCACCACGATTAGCCCGCGCTACCAGGCCATGGGTAGGTGTCAAAGGGCATTGCCAGTCCAGGGGACCCCCCACTCTAGAACTTCCACCAAGTGCTCCAGCGACCCTACCACTAAAGAGTCAACTCCAGCCAAAAGGCAGGCCTCCTTCCTGTTTAGCATTGCCCTGTGTTCCACCCACAAGCTGTAGTGTTTGTTCAGTCCTGCAAACACGAACCGGGTGTGGCTCTCTGCCTGCAGTTTCTACTGAATGCTGCTGTGTGCCAAGTGTTGCCAAGGTGCTGGGGACAAAGACCAGATGGGCAAAAGCCCTGCCTTCAGGAAGTGAACAGTCTAGAGAAGGCACACACGCGAGCACAATGCCCTGTATTCAGGAACTGGGACGCGAGTCTGGGGACAGGTGGGGTCTAACTGGTGGAAAAGGTAGGAGAGTGTGGAGCAGGGTCAGATCTCAGAGTAGCCTGTAGCTCGCTTGGCCTCCCTGAAGTCTGCAGCCTGCCGCAGCTCAAGCGCATTTCTTGCTTTCATTCACTGCCTCTGTTGAGGCCAGTGGGTGGCCCAACCCTGTCTTGACCCCTGGCTCCCTTGGCAGTGCACTGTGGGAGCATCAGGCAGACGGCCACCATTCTGAGTATGGACAAGGATTGTCTGCGCACTGGGGACAAGGCCACTGTGCACTTCCGCTTCATTAAGACCCCTGAGTACCTACACATAGACCAGCGGCTGGTGTTCCGGGAAGGCCGCACCAAGGCCGTGGGCACCATCACCAAGGTATGGCTGGGCAGACTCGCCTGCCCTCAGCATACACTGGGGGCCACTCCACCTCTAGACCTTGTGCACAGCAGGTGCTTCTTGAGAAGCCCTGCAGAATCTCCCGATTGCCAGAGACAGAGGCGCCAGTCTGCCTTGGGAGAGCTGGAGCAGGGCAACCCTCCTGGATGACCATACTTAGGATTTCCTGATAGCCACACTGCAGACATTTCCAGCTGCTCAGATATTCACTTGGTCTCTGGGAGGCCTGAACTTAAAACTTGCCCCTGACTCTTGTTCTAAGGCAGCAGGGTCCTGGGCCTGGAGATGCAGTCGACGCTCTGAAGAGTTTTGTGGGCTCAGTAAGGAAGAGAGCCTGGAGTGCAGCTTGCCAGGCTCCGGCTGGGAGCTGGGCTGAGTGGGAGGGGGCCAAGGTTTGCCCATTGTCTGTGGGAAGAGCAGCCACGGCAGCGGACGGGATGGAGCTCTGCTGGGCTGGGCTGAGCTGAGGCAGCCCTGGAATGCTGAGCAGGGGTGAGAATGTCTCTCCATCTCACTGCGCCTGGCATGGTCCTTGTGCCATGGACCCTGGGCCCTCACCCAGGACCAGCCAGGCCAGGGAATGAGAAGTCTCTAAGAGAGCAGGCGGAGGAGTGAGCAGCTGAGCTGATGTCACTGCCTGCAGCTCGGGCTTCATCCTCATCCCTTTGGCTCCTGCAGCTCCTCCAGACTACCAACAACTCCCCCATGAACTCCAAGCCTCAGCAGATTAAAATGCAGTCAACGAAAAAAGGCCCCCTGAGCAAACGAGAAGACGGGGGTCTGTCTGGAGGGTCGGCAGTAGGGGTGCCCCCACCTGGAGATGAAGGTTGCTCCCTAGGGGCTGCGCCGTCAGCTGCACCCAGCAGTCTCCAGCCAATGGTGAGCATGTCTCCTGGCCCCCCGGGCTGGTCCTGGGCTCCTGACCACCTGAGGCGGGCTGTGGGTAAGGTGGTGGGGGTGTGGCTGTCACTCTGGTGGAGGATGACATGTAGGAGAGCTCCAGGCAGCCTTCGCCCACTGCCATGTCTGCATTTAAAGGTGTTTCTCACAACTCCTAGCACATAACTGCTATCTAAGTGTGAGCTACTTACCTCTTAAGGCTGGTTTTCAGATTTCGAGATGTGGCCTACGTAAGATCAATCTAATTGGTTGTGATTAGTATTTGGTTTCACGTTTCAAAGTTTCCCTTTCATAGTAAGACTGTTGGTGTGTGTGAGAGTGTGGGTGACGTGTGTGCCCGTGGTCCAGAGCTTTGACAGATACTGCTGTAGAGGGCCCCTCTGTGCCCCTTCCCCTGACATGACACCTCCTGAGGGGTCGGTGGCCTTGGGCCCTGTGTCATCTTAGCTCTCGGCATCCGCTGCCAGTTCTGTCCCCTTCTTGGTGTCCCCTTACCCCGCTTGCTCCTTCCAGTCTTTCTCCGTCTGACCCCTTCTTAGAGAAGGAAGCTACTGCCCGGACCCACCCTTTCTGCTTTCGGGCCTTGAGCTTGCTTCTGGCTCCTTCATTCCTTTCTCTCCACTTATCAGTGGTGGCAGGTTTGGTTCTGGCTGTCTTTGTGCTTCTCCAAATTCTCACACACCCCTTATCACATGCGACCCACCTGCCCCGGAGGAAGGTAGGCAGGGCAGTGCTTGCTCCCTCTGCCAGAGGGCGGAGCCATGGTCCAGTCCGCGTGATGGCTGCTCAGGCTAGGCTGGGACCACGGCCTGCTGTTGTCTCCTGCCCCCTCTTCCCACTGCCCCTGCCCCTCTGCTGTCCTGTCCTGCTCCCAGTGGACCACTGCTTCTCAAGCTCCTCCTTTCTCTCTTTCAGCCCAAGCCCAGCAGTGGGGGCCGGCGACGAGGGGGCCAGCGTCACAAAGTGAAGTCCCAGGGGGCCTGCGTGACTCCTGCCAGTGGCTGCTGAATTTCCCCCACCCCCATGGGATCCTCATACTCTGGCCACCGCTCCACCAGATGGGCCAGAGCTGCTCTGACCGCCACCCACCTTCCCCCCAGGCCACAGCCGGAGCCTCATCATTCCCCCACCCCCCGTTTCCAGGGGCGTTGTAATTTATAAGCTGAGGAAGGTGGCCAGACTTCCGGAGGACTGACCATCTCCCGCCCTCTTGCCCGCCTTCTCTCTCACCCCCAGTTTTTGTACATCTGGGCCCTTAGTTTTTATTCTTTTTATTATACCTCTCTCTAATTGTGTGTGTGCGTGTATGTGTTGTGCAGGAGTGTGGCCAGTCAGGGACAGTCTTTCTCCTTTCCTCTGCCATGGCTGGCCACCAGCCTCCAGGAGTTGGCTGCCTGCCCATTTGTCCGTCCGTCCGTGTGTCTCTGTGAGAACCTGTAGGGGCTGTCAGGAGCTGAAGGGTGTCCTTCCTCCCTGCGCTCTTCTGCACCCAGAGCCCCTCTGTGGAGCTGGCCTCAGGGCTGGGGGGGTTCCAGGTGTAAGTGCTGCTGCTGCCAGCTCAGGGAGCCCTCCTGGGACTGGGGCCTTCTGGGGGGGGGTGTAGTGCTGACTTCCTCTTTTCTCTCCCTTTTTCTCCTTAAACCCCAAAACAAGTAATGCCAAAAGCTCTTAAATTGTAGCCTGTAGGTGTGTGTGGGGGGGAGAGGTGATTGGATTGTAGGGCCCTCCCTGCCCCTAACTCCGACCTTTGCCACTCACCCAGAGACAGCTGGTGGCTTTTCTTTCCCCTTGGAGACAATCCTGTGTTTGCCTGGCTGGCACCTGCTTTGTGATTCTGCTGAGCTGGAGGCTCTTGCCTTGTCTAGGAGCCGCCTCCTGCTTGGCCTTTGAATCTTGTTGGGTGTCAGGACACTGATGACCTATACTGGGGTCTGCCTGCTCAAGGTCATGCTCATGAGCACTCCCTGTTGGTGGGGTGCAGGTGTTCCTCTGAGCCAGGCGGGGACCGGACCCCCTCCTGCCCCCCACACCCCTACCACATCGCCCCAACATGGCTGCTACAGTGAAGGGCCTGAGCCCTGGAAGCCCAGTCGGGGTGCAGGGAGAACAGGGAGAGGGCAGTAAAAAGGACTCTTCCAGGCCCAGCACTAAGCTGAGCATTAAGCCCTCTGGAAGAATCGCTGCCTGGGGAGGGGGTGGGGGCGGGATTGCCCAGGCCAGAGATGGCAGCGTGGGCCCTGAGCCCCCTGGTCTGGAGCCCTCTGATTAGGGTGGACTGATGGGCAGACCCCCAGCGGGCTGGGCCCTTCCTCAGCCTTGCTCCCCTCTTGTCCCCAACCCCTCTCCTGATGTCCTGCTCCTGGACTGCTGGTCTCTTCACTTTGCCTTCCAGCTATTTCTAGTTACCACTGACCCGTGGCCTGACCAGACCAGCACACAAAATAGAAGTTTGTTCCAAGTTGACAGTGTCTTGTTCCCTGTCTAGCCCCTCCAGGTGGAGGTGCTGTCACCGGGAACACAGTTGCCCTAGAGCCCCTGTCCTCAGAGCAGGAGGGAGGAGGGGAGCCCAGCCTCTCCTAGCGGAGGCGTGGCTTCCATGCCCAGGCTCCTCCCCGGGCCCTTACCCAGGACAAGCTGCCAGCCTTCTCTGAACTTCAGTTTCCTCATCTACAGCAAGAGGTAACCGCCTGCATGGAGGAGGGGGTTGGGGGGTGAGGACTTAGGACGTATGTGAGGCCCTGAGGGCCCAGCACGTGGGGGGTACCCGGTGGCTGGCCATGCTACTCACTACCCGCTTTTACTCCCAAGTCCATAGCAGAGGCCATAAGCTGGGGGACGGGCTCGAAAGGAGAAATGTAGCATTGGCACGTCACTGCTGTGTGGCTGGGGCCGTGATGGGTGTCTCACTCGCTTCATGTTCTTTAATGTCCGCAGCTGCTGTCTGTGAGGGAGGGGGCGGTGGTTTCATTTTTCTGTGTCAGGAACCTGAAGCTCAGAGGAGCAGGGCCACCAGCAGGCGCATCTGCGCACGCAGCAGCCCTCACCCCCAGCCGCTCCGGGGCCGCTGCTCCGTGTGTCCCTCAGCCCTTCCTGCTCCTTTGTCTGCTGGCTGTTTCCCTCTTGCTTCTTCACTCCGGTTCCACTTCCAGGGGCCGCTACCCCCTGGCGCCTTCATAATGGGAGGGCTCCGGCGTTGAGGGCCCCCGTGCTCTGTCCCCATGGCAGGTGCTGTGGAATTTGTTTCCACAGGATTTGGCCCTGGTAGAGCCTCAGAGCAGGTGGAACCCCGCTTTGTTTGAAGTCTCCGGCCCCTGTGAGCATAACCACTTCCTTTCCATTTGGAAGCTGTGGCCTCTACTCTGGCCTCTGCCCTCAGACACTCAGGAGGTTGGTCTGGATTTCTGGTCACTAGGCCCACACCGCTAGCAGGGGGCTGACTGAATGCAGCATTTTATCGTCATCAGCAGGGAGTACAAAGGTCCCCTATGGGTCTCAGACCTACCAACGATCCATTTGGAACAAGAACACCAGCCCTTTTGTAGTTGATAAAGAATAAAGTTGTTAATCTGATCATCTCGAATGGCAAATCCTGGCCCTTCTGTATGAGCAGCTAGCATTTGTGGTGTCTTTAATTCAGCCAGGACCACTGTTCTGGCTCATGGGCCTCCCTGGCCCAGCATAAAGTAACAGGAATGTGCCCTGGTGCGGGGGGAAGTACAAGTTGGATTGGGGTGATGGGATGGACCATGGAGGAAACAGTGTGAATTGTGCTGTGAGGGGCCAATAGGGTTTGAACATGGGTGGACAGGGTATGCACCAGGCCCCAGGGGGCAGGAGCAGAGGGCACGGGCCCTGATGGTGTGTGGTATCCTGCTTAGGGTGTCGCCTTTGTCAAAAGATGGTGCT
>NW_006437738.1:122227-139662 GCF_000325575.1 Pteropus alecto | reverse complement strand
TTTCCTGCCTTTATTTTTTAAGCTGTGCTGGGGACTGGCCCTAGGCCAGGTGTCATGGTCAGGACAAGAGGCCAGTTGGGGCGCTGCCCCTGGCCCTTTGAGCAGCTGGTTACACTGAATCTGGGGAGGTATTTGTGGGGAAGGGCCAGGACCTGCTCCCGAGCTGGCAGGTTCTGGTTCTTCAGGGGACCCACCTCCTTGTCCCATCCCAGCACAGGTACAAGGGGCAAATGTCTAACTGCCACAGAGCAGCGCAGCTCTGAAGGCAGATGTGGTCACTAGAGAAGCAGGTAACTTGCCCCATCTTCTACTCAAATGGCACTGAGACAGGAAAAGCCTCCTGCGTTGTAATGGGATGTCAGTGTTGGCTAATAAGGCCACCTCACTTTCTCCTGCCGACCCTTGAGCCCAGAATCACCGGAGCAGGGCCTCCCTCAGCCGCCGCCCCAACCCCCTTTCCCCCCACAAACGCATCACCTCTGAGTTTTAGCTGAGAGGCCCAAGGTTTCTAAAATAGAAGTCTTTGAGGTACTATTTTGGCTAAGAATTCATTTTTCCCCAAGAGCAGATTCTCTGGGCGATAGCCAGATAAAACATCACATACTCCATTAGTCCTGGGCATAATTTATTTTTTGCATAGGCATAAATTAGAATCTGGAGACAAAAAATTGAGAATCCAATAGTGCAGCATTTGTGACAGAAGAGCACAAAATAAAACCTGGTTGTCTGAGAGCAAAGGCCGTGCAGGGGCTCGCGCTGGAGGAGCACAGGGTGGCCTGCGGCCTCGCCTCCATTCAGCTCCATCCCACAGAAGCCCCTTCAGGGCCCAGCCCTGTTCCTCAGGGTACCTGCCTGCATGGCAGCCGGGTTACAAGGAACTGAAGTCACCCAGTGCCCCACAGAACGGGGCTAAGAATCAAGCTCTTAGCTTTTTAGTTAAAAAAAACAGACCATGAAAAATATTTACAACATAGCAGGGCCTGCTGGGTTAAAAAGCCCCTGCCTCAGGCCCTCTTCCTACCTAGTCCCCCCACCCCAGCTCCCCATAGAAAAAAAGCCAGAAAGAAAACAATTAGGCAAGAGCTGAAAGAGCCCCAAGGGGGCAGCTGAGGGCGAGGGCCCCTTACAGGGGGACCTGATTGTGATGGGGATGGGGCGGGGCCCGCAGTGCACAGACCTCCTCCCATCATGACACCTGAATATCACTTGTTATCACTGGGCCACTAGGAGAGCCTAGGGAGTCCCCTCCTCCCACTGTTTTAGCTGACCTGATGCTTACTGCCTCAAAGGACAGGTCTGGGCTCCCTGCACCCTGGGGGAATGTGGCAAGCTTTCTCCGGGGCACAGGTACCCCCAGTCCCAGCATCTGAAAAGGAAAAGCAACTAGTATCCCCAGTAGGGGGTATCCTACAGGCTGGCCCCCAGGCTCCTCAGTGTCTCACAGGAGCCAGACCCTCCAGGGCCTAGGACAAACAGTGCACAGGAGACCTTGGAGGACCTTGTGGACCAAGATCCCCTAGGTTGATGGCACTTCTGGAAAAACCCAGCTGCCCTCCACCAGGAGCTTCCTGCCTGCTGCCCAGTCCAGCCTGTGTGGTGAGCACCCTCCTCCTAGAGGCCTCACTTCCCTGCCCCAGGCCCTAGCTTGTCCCAGCCGTGGCTTTGGCATGTGCATCATGCACACACCTCCCAACAGCTTTCTGGGTGCCAACTCCTCCACCATGGGCAAGGGTCTCAGCCACCACTGCCGGAACTTGTGCACTCGTCACCTCTCCTGCCTCTCAGTCCCATAGGATATGCTACATATATACACCCTCCCTTGAGGGGGAAGTGGCTGCCTAGCGCCTGGCATGAGGAGAACGGAGAACCAAGATGCTGGAGCCTGCTGTCCCCCTCCTGCCGCCCCACTGCCAGGAAAGCCCTGCATTTCTCATCTCCATTGGGCCAGGCGGTCTTGCTCCTGGAGTCAATGCGCGAATCAAGCGTGTGGGGAGGTGGCAGAGGCGCTGCTCTCCCACTCCCAGAGAGGAGGGTACGTGCTGAGGGGCTGGCCTCCCAGCTGCTGCAGGGCTTGGAAAGGCCTAGTGGGCAGGCTCCCCGTGCACCCTGAAGCGATAGACGCAGGTGTACTCGGGGTGGCCCCAGTTAGTCAGGATCCGCAGCTCCACCACCTGGTACGTGGCCACTGTCGGTTTCTGGGTAGAGAAGGAAGACATCAGGCGTGTCAGAGCCCTCAGACCTGACGGCAGGCAGGAGGGGCGATGCCACCCCTGGGGCCAGATGTCCCGCTCCCCTGGGCCTCTGCAGAGAACGGGGCTCCAAAGCTCCTGTCTTCAAACCCTGCAGGAGAGTTTCCAGCTGGTGGGCCAAGGAGCCCCAGAGGGTTCAGAGGTCCTACTGGGGCCACCCACCCAGGGCCACATAAAAATGGCTTTGTAGCTGACGCGTTCACAGAAGTCTTGATCATTACTGTCAACAGACAGAACTACCTTCACAGAAGATTTGCTGTGAGATGTTGGAAAAGAATCCCTTTTCTCTGAACTAAGCAGAATTTCTTCTTCTGCAAGTTCCCATCAGGTCTCTGTCCTCTATGCTCAAAAAGCCACAATTTTTGAGTCAGCTTTTGGAGCAAATCTCACCTCTGACTCGCCAGGCACAGTGCCTTCCTGCTCGTCCTCCCCCTCCAGCCTTCCCAGGCAGTCTCTTGGCAGCCTCTTGTCCACCCCTCTCCTAAAGACTCAGTCCACACACGTCCCTGCGAAGTCCCAACTACTCCCATGGCTCTGTTACCACCTCAGACCTCACAGCTCGGTCTGTCCCCATGACGGCTCCACTGGACTGTCCCACCACCTCAGTGGCCAAACCTGCTGCTGCCTCTGTTCTAGCTTCTCTCTCAGCTTCCCTCACCTCCACCTCCTTCCCTGCTCCCATCCAACCGGACTTCAGGGTGCCCCCAACTGTCTCGCTGCCTCCTCACCCACACTCCCAACACCCTCTGGACCTCAGTTCTGGCCAGTCCCCTGGTCTCCAGGTTTGTCCCCGTTAGACTCACCATTCCCACACGGTCACAGTGATTTTACCATAATCATATTGTCACTTCTCTGTCTAAAACAGCAATGTCCGCCCCGTACCCCCACCCCAGCTCCAAGGGCTGAAATCCTTTTGCCTAGTAGCCCAGCCTGCCTCTCTGGCCTTTTTCGTGCCACTGTCCCTTCACCTCCCACCTCCCCCACCTCGCCCAATCCTCACTAGTGTATTCCAAGCCCTCACCCCCCGACGGAGCTCAGAGGCCACCTCCATCAGTTCATCTGGGCTGTTTGTCAACGCAGATTCCTGGATCCCAGCGGCCCTAAGGGGTAGAGACTGGGACTCTGCATTTTCAACAAGGGCCTGGAACGCTGAGGCCTACTCAAGTTGAGTGGCCGCACACTGTACTGCCTGAGACCTGGTGGGCCACACGCATTCAGACACCTGTCCTTCCCAGCAGCCTTCCCCAACACCCTATCTGGAAGGGGCCCCTCCCCTGTGCTGGTATCTGCTTGGGCCACCGCAGAGAGCCGTCTGCCCCACACCGTGAGCTGCCTGAGGGCAGGGGCTGCGGTCTCCTGCTCTAGACCCCTAGTTCTTGGCACAGGGTCGTTGCTCAGAAAACATCTGCTGAATGGATGGGAAATGAGAATGCTGCCTCTGCTAGCACAGCCATCCCCTACCTGGAAATGAAACGTCTGGATGGGCTCCCCATCCTGGTCGTACGTGAACTGGCCAAGCAGCATCCCCTCTTGCTGCAGCTCTTCATCAAGCCCCTGAAGAGTGAAGGATGGAGGAAAGATTCTGCTCAGACACATGCCCTGGCCACTCTCATCCTCACTCTGGTCCCCTCCCACCCTGGTGGGACAGCAGGGGGCCTGAGCACTGGATACGGGGCTGCTGTGTGCTCTGTGACAAGTCACTTAGCTCCTTAGGCCTCGGTTTCTGCCTCCACAGCCTGAGGCAGCTGGGACTGAGGTGCCATTTCCCACCCTGGCGCCATCTCTTCCAAGTCTGATCCCCTCCCCCGAGCCAAAGAATGACCCCAACTTTATTGGAAGTACAGGCCCCCGGGATCTTTCTGCAGCCCTCCGGCCCGCACAGATGGGATACTCACAAAGACAGCAAAGTCCTTGGGGGCACTGGAGATGGTGCTGTTGGGCGACAAGGATTTAGGCACGTGCTCTAAGGTGACGGCAGTGGGGCGGATAAGGGCAGAAAGGCGAACCACAGCAAAGCCCTGGGGCCCCTGGAAGGCCCAGCAGTTGCCTGGGTGCACGTCTGGCTGGAGGGGAAGGAAGTCAGGTCAGCGCAGGGCTGGTGATGAAGACCCCTCCTTGAGTGCAGCACCAGCTGACTGTGGGTGGGACAGTGACCCAGCTACATAGGTGACTGTGCTCAGGGCACTCGATGACCCTTGCCGGGTACCTACCTGGAGGATGACTCGAGGCGACTGGGAGTGGTACCACAGGGGAATACCAAAGAGGCTGAGGAGGGCCGTCTTAGTCTCGTAGGTCTCGGAACATCGGGTGCTGATAACACTGGCCCCTGAGGCAGGTAAGAAAGGTGGTGTGGGCACCTGTGGCCTGGACATCAGCAGGGGAGACCCAACAACCATCTCAGCTCGACAGCCAAGAGGGCCCCAGGCTTAAAGGGCTGAGGCAGCCCAAGGAGGGTCCACTAGTACAAGAGGATATGGGCAGACGCCCCAGGCCCCTCTGTACACCTAACCCAGGCCACAGAACAGCTGTGAACATCAGCCTGTGCTGTCCAAGGATGGTGCTGGTCCTGCCTTCCCGGGGCTGTTGCTCGCCTTTGCTGTGAGTTCTAGGCTGGGGGACTTCTGTCGATAAGCCCTGCTTGCCTAGCGGCACAGCTGGCCCAGCAGGTGCCAGAGGGCCAGCTAGTGCGGAGACCCAGGTTCGGCCAAGGGCGGAGAGCGGCACACACACCTCCCGACTCCAGCGCGTAGTCCACCATCCCGATGCGGTCCTCGCTGTAGCGCTTCAGGGCCTGGTTGACAATGCGGTGCACCTCCTAAAACAAGCACCCGGAGCAGTTGTGACAGGATGCAGACTTGGCCACCCTTGCACCTCCAATGCTGGGGGCCAGGGACACATGGGCTGACCCCTCCTATGCCTGCTGTCCAGGCACACATGCCACACCCAGGCATACCTCCACCCTCCCATACCAGCCCCAAAACAAACATCGGAGCCTCCTGCATGTCACTTGGGTCCTGGAACATAGCAGGGAGCTGGCAGTGTGTGTGTGGGGGGGTGCTCTCCAGGGAGGAGAGCAGAGTGTGTGTGGAATTAGGGGAGTCCCGGCGCACAGTTCCTCACCTCCTCTGTCACCCCGATCACGCCTTCCTTCTGCAGCGTCCGCCCCAGGATGGCTGCGGCCTCCCTCGCCGACTTGCCCTGCATCTCAGCCACGTGGGCGAGGACCTTGCTCTCCAGCTCCCGCAGCTGAGCTTGCATCTCTTCTCGCTGCAGGAGCCCAGTGCGGGTTCCCCCACCTTGGAGCAGGAACTGACTGACCCAGGCAGGGAACTGAGACTCTACCTAGGGACAGAGAAAAGGTCTCACTATGGGAGGCCGGCAGGGACGGTCCCTGGCTTGGGTAGAGGGGCAAGGAAGGAGTGAAGGCCTATGAGGGCCACATGGAAGAAAGAGCTATGGACAACTCTCCATGTTATCAATAGAAGAACTCCCGTCACAGGAAGCCCTGTGCCAAGTCCAAGGCCAGGGCTTGTGGGACTAACAGGCTGTTTCTGCCCTGGGCAGACTCCTAGGACAGACGGTCTCAGAGCCCAGCGCATCTAGCAGGAGACTTGGATGGTTCCAACTCACGTCGTCCCGCATGGCCTGGAGCTGCTGGGGCAGCAGGCCCACTTGGTCTGCCACCGAGCTCTGCTTCAGGGTCAGTGCCGCCAGCTCCTGCCGCAGGCCTGCCAGCTGGCCCTCCAGCCGCCCCAGCTCCTTCATGAAGCTCTCCTTGAAGGACTCCTGGGTCATCCTACTCCCAAAGAGAGAAGCGTAAGCTTTGGATCTCTGGAGAGGGGTAGGGCCATGCTGAGGAAAGCACGAGGAACCCCTCGTTGGCTCCTGGTAATGTGCGCCCACCGCCTACAGGTGAAGGCAAGGCCTGCTCTTGATGATCCTGGCTGTGAACACAGCCCCGGGTCTTGCCTGTGCCAGGGAGCGAATTCTTATCCTGCTCCCCAAGCCCAGATCCATCATTCACTCTGCCTCGGCCGCTCACACCCTCACCCGATGTCTAGGGCGTGAGGTTGTACAGAAAAGATGGTGTCTGTATGTGAACCCACGAATCCCAAATCTCTTGCAGTGCAGCCTCCACTGCACTCCAGCTCTGCTCATGGTCCTGAGCTAGGTTTTGGCCGTCTCGCTCTCTGCTTGGGACACCTACAGAACTCTGCTCTGGGACTCTGGTCCCTGGTCCTGCCTGAGGTGGGGGGTGGGCAACTGGGTGGAGGGACAGGCCTAGGCCAGACTGCAGGGCCCATTACCTGTGCCACTCGGACTTCAGGTGTTGGAGTTGAGCCTCGGACTCCTGTGAGCAGGAAGGAAAGATAAATACATGCAACGTCAGGCTCCAAGGGGTCGGCCTCCCAGGGCAGGATCTGTTCCCTTTGGGGGTCTTTGCTTATTAACCACACCCATGCCCCAAGGGCTCCCAACTGCTCCAGCAAATGTGAAGCTGGCCTTCTGGTCAAGCTCCTTATGAGTATCTCACCCTGTTTCCGGTGCACTTAGACATTCATATGTGTGCTCATTCGTTGGGCGTGTTACACTCAACAAAACAGACCTCTTGAAAGTGGCCCTTCCTGTCCTCAAGCACGCTCCCAATGCGTTCCTGCAGAGCATTCCAGCCCAGGGGGGTCCAGTACAAGCAGAAGTCAGGAGACTACACATCCCCGCCCCACTCTACATCCAAGCAGACTCTTCAGGAGGCCAAGGTGTCTCTCAGCCCAAGAGCAGATGTTGAATTGGATCAGGGCTCCACACAAGCCCACTCACCTGGGAGGCCTGGACAATCTTCTTGAACAGGTCTTCTGAGTCTTGTTGATGTTCTGCTCTCAGGGTGACCAGTTCTTCCTGCCGGGCACAGGAGAGAGGATTTTCCTGAGTCATGCTCAGAGGGCCACTTACCACCTATAAGTGGTGTGACTGGAATTTGAACCGGCCCATTTGATAGCAACTTTCAGCTCATGGCCTTTCTGCTGCAGTGCGTCCTAGAAATGGGCAAGCCGCCCCGTGATCCTCACTGAGCACCTGTGTGGTGTTGGGCGCTGTGCCGGCAATGCTACAGTCTCATGTGCTCACGGCCGGGGCAGGGGCAGCGGACAAGCGTCTCCATTTTAAAGAAGGAGAAACTAAGGCTTACAGAAGGTAACTGCCAAATGGCAGGGCCGTCTCTCTCGTCAGTGTGTGCAGGGTCTCGCCCCCTCCACCCCACATGCCCACGGTGTCACCCACATTTGACCCTCAGCTGCTGCCTGGGGAGACCGCAGCTCGTCTCCCGCACCTGGATCTGGGTGGCGGTGTCCCGGCGGAAGTCCTCCTTCAGGGCAGCCTCGCGGCGGCTCACCAGCCCCTCCAGGAGCGCCAGGGTGTCCTCATGGCTCAGGCCGCCGCCGCCGCCCTCACCAGCGGTCCCCTGCCGCAGCTCCAGGCGTTCCAGGCGCATGGCCTCCTTCTGCCAGTTGGAGGAAAATTCGGCAGCAAGCGCTTCCAGGCGTCGTTCCAGAGAGTGTACCCTGGACAGAATGCGCTGCTCAGCCTGGCGGGGCAGGGAGGGAAAAGCCACAGAGGTGAGGGAGCCATGACCACGGTGCTTCCTGAAGACAAACGGAAGAGAACCCCAGACACGCCCAAATGTGGACACACGCTGGGTCTGGGCTCTCAGGACAGTCCCCCTGCCCTGCAGGTGAGTGAGTCCATCGGCAGGAAATGGGCGCGGTGAGCGTGCTGACAGCAAAGCACGGGGTGTACCGGGCCACGTGGGGCTGAAGCCGTCTGGGCCCCAAGAAGCAGCCCACAGGGGCCGGGTGAGATGGCCCAGTGCCCTCCCAGAAGAGGGTCCGAATGGAAGGAGAGTCCAAAAAGAGGACAGGAAGAAGCCACAGAATGGCCACAGGGGGCCAGGTGACCTGCGGGGCGGAGCCCACCCCTTCTCTCTCCTATGTGTGTGGGAGAATATGGGACTGAGATTCAGCTGCTGACTTTCAACAGCTTCCACTTCTCCCAACAATAACTAGCTAAAAGAAAATAACTGAAAAGGGCTTTCTCTTTCATCTTTAATTGGATGCCTCACAGAGAAGACAAAATACAACAAGTCACTGGACTTGAGGGTGGCATTTGATAGCGTGTCATGAATTTTGAGAACCTTGTTGACTTAACAATGACAATCTTTGCCAAGAGAGATCATAAAACGCAGTCTGTCAACTATCAGTTAAATGACAGGGGCCGAATGGGTACAGAGGTTGCTTCTGATTTTAAAAAATTCCATTTTAAAAATAGGCTGTGCATGTGCATGATTCAAAAAGCAAACAAACAGCAAAAAGTCATGCTCCTAATCTCTGCCCCATCCACCCAGTGCCCTCATCACCACCCCCTCCCAAACCAGGCAACTATTTTTATTAGTGTCTTTATGCAAATGTAAGTAAATACAAAGATACATTCGCTCTTCCTTTTTTATAAAAAAAGTGATCTTGAAATTGAATTGTATTGAATGTCTTCACTAATAATTAAAAAAGAAAAATTATAAATGCTAGACTGTCATTTTATGATATAAGAAGATTATAGGCAGGAAAGTATTATCACCCAAAATAAATGTTTAAAAATGTGATACCCCCCAAAAATATGATACCAAATTAAATTCAGCAAGATATCAGCAGAGTTAAATAACTATAATTAGGGGGTAAAGAGTTTTAAACGTTCATCATGGACCCCAGGACCTGCACACACACATTCTGGTTATTTGTGCACTTGCCACCCCCACCAGACTGCAGGCTCCTTGAGGGCACGGCCTAGACACGTTTCATCTTCAGCCTCTGGAAGACTGCAAAAACGGCGGTATCCTTCCCTCCACCCTGCGCCGTGTGATGGGGCCTTGCAGGTTCTCCCATCGAGAGGTGGAATCCGTTTCTCCTCTTTGAATCTGGACTGGCTTTGGGGTTTGCTTAGGCCGACAAAAGGCGGCAGAAGTGACAACGTGCTAGTTCTGAATCCAGGCCTCAAAAGCCTGGCCTGTTTCTGCTCTCTCGGAACCTTGCTCGGCTGCTGTGAGAACAAGCCTGGGCTACCCTGCTGGGTGACGGAAACGCAGGTGGAGTATACAGCCTGGCCAGCGGATCTGCCAGCCAGCTGCAGACACACGAGGGAGCCCAGCCACGGCCAGCCTGTCCCTGCTCAGACAGAAGAGCCCGCCACAGGACCCGCAGACTCATGAGCTAATCAAACGCTTGTACTTTGCAGGCACTGATTTTAGGAGTGGTTTATCTGTGCTAATAGGTAACTGACCGGGATATTACCTTATTCGTAGAAGGTGCTCAGTAAATATCTGTGAAATTATGTTGAAAGGAACAAAGCAGACAAGATGATTTGTCTGATTCCTTTTCCTTCTGTTCTCTGTGCTTCTCAGGATGGCAACTAACTCTGGGACAGTTCTGAGTCATATTTAAGCAAACTGCCCCCAAATACGTACACTCCGAATGACAGAGAGAGGGAGATGAGGTGGTGTTCCAGCTAGGACAACACCTCTTCACCTGTGTGTGTCAGGTGTACGGGTAGAGAAACTAACTGCAAACACAGGCAGATGGAGGGACCTGCGACCCGACCCAAAATTACGCACCTGGAAATGTGGGGACGAGTCTCTGGACTCCCACGCCTCATGCTGCCGGCCGCTGCCCTTCGCTGCCCACCAGGAAACCACAGCAGGATAGAACGTCTGCAGCCCATAGGGGTAGAAATACCAAGCGCCTGCACACAGGGAGAGGGTGGTACTCAGGCGGGGGATGTGAGCACGGGGGTGACATGGTGAGGACGGCGGCCTGATCGATGTTGGCTCCCAGGAGCCTGTTCGTGTGAGCTGTGCTTTTGCCCGCAGGCGGCATGAGGGAGGGCGGTCCCCATTGCCTCTCTGAGGCAGCATCTTGCACCTGACAGCCCCAGACTGAATGCACTCTCACGTCTCCTCCGGAATCACCTTTCTGTAGATGGCCAAACTTGGAGAAAACGAAAAAACTAGGGACAATGCAGGGGTAGGACCCGGAGGCCCCGGGGGTGGTTCTCAGCCCAGACTACATCAGAATCACCAGGGAGCTTTTAAAACACGTAGCTTCTGGTCCTGCTTCCCGAGATTGAGTTCGCTGGTCTGGGGATACCCTCCGAAAGTGTTTTAAAAGCTTCCCGGGTGACTTGAATGGGCTGCCATGGTTGAGAATCCCCACCAGAGAGGCTGTATGTGGCCCCAGAACAGAGTACAATGATTCACTCACCCAGACGGTGTCCTGGTTTGGAATGGAGGGAAAATGCCTGCTAGTAACAGAGTCCCGGTCCCTGCTTTTTACCTCAGCACTCCTGTACTGGGGCCTGTTCTGGCCCAGGTGGCTCCAAGGATGCTCTAGGCACGCCAGGCAGCATAGTGTAGCTACCCAAACTGAGGGCGTGATCAGTGGGTCAGGGCGTTTCCCCTTTCACCCACTGGACACCCCGAGAATGCAGGGGTGGCCTCGGGCTCAGGGCTCGGGGGGTGCTCAGGCTAGCCCCACTTTCCTGCCTCCTTCCCTTTCTTGTGGGAGACTGCCAGCCCTCCAGAACTGCAGCTTTCAGTTCTGCTCAGCGCAGCCTCCGCCCACTCTGCCCGGCCCTCTGGCTCACCAGCCCCGTCTCGGAGGCCCTTGTACCCCGTCCCCGCGAGAGCGGGTCGGCTCGGCTCACCGTAGGTCAGGCTGGTCAGGAGCAGCAGCAGCAGGAGGAACCACAGGAACGCCTTTGTGTGTGAGAAGCGCCTGGAGGGAGGGGAGGGAGGGGAGGGCGGGAGTGTCAGGAGGGCCCCAGGGCCTCTCGGCTTCCCCAGGGAGTCCCTTAAGACTTTTCCTGAGTGCTAAACCAGAGTCGATGGGGACAGCCTTGAGCACCTCATCTCACCAGGGCCGGACTGGACGCTTTAGAGCTTTACAGGTCTGAGTGTAATGGAGACAATCATGATTGTGAATTTTACTGATGTTGTTAAAAGCAAGTAGTGGGATCTTTGGAAAAAAAAAAACTAAAATGTTCATATCTAGAGGTCTTCCAGGCAAGTGAACATAGAAAAACTATGGAACCCCTTAAGCAAATGTTTTCTTTTTAGAAAAACGAGGACACCTTTCTTTGGTGACACGAATCCATCTTTGCCCCTCTTCACAGCATAGTTCGATGCCCACTCAAACCAAGCTTATGGCCAGAGGGGCCCTGGCTGCCCACCTCAGTCTTCTCTCCCCTGCCAATGAGCCAGTTCCCCAATCCTGGCTCTGCTGGGTCAGGCCCTTGGGGAACAAACCCACAGCGTCCTCAGGCAGCGCCGGAACGCGAGGCAGGAACACTGGGGTCTACGCTGTCACAGGGCTGAGAGGGAAGCTCGCTGTTCTGGGAGACACTGCTGGCTGGCCTGAGCCTAAGGCCTGACCAGCAGGAGGCGGCCAGGCTTGTCTGGGACTTTCGTCCGGGGCTTTCCGATTCACTGTCTGGACTCTCGCTCACCTGGTTAAAACGAAGACGTCGAGGAGGGAGGCGGCTGTCGTCAGGCGGTACCAGGTGGTGCCAACCCACCAGTAGAGGAGTCCGAAGAGCCGGGCTGGAAGGGGGACCGTCAGACCTAAGTGTCACCCTGAGCCGGTGGCCTGCGGGTTGTGGTTTCAGAGCACTGCTCTCCCTCTACCGCAGTCCTCCCAGCTGGCCTGTCCCACGGCTACCCATTGCTCTCCTTCCCCTGCCCACTCTGCCAACACCCTCTACCCTGCTCCACAGCTCCCCCTGCCCATCCAGGACAGGATCTGCCCACAGCTCTTGTGCCCAGCGGTTAATCTAGAATGAGCTTTCCCTGCTGATCCTAGTCTCTCTGCGTGGGCTGGCCGCCCATCTACAGATGGGTGAGAAGTGAGTGCTTTAAGAACAGAAACAACCGTGCACAGAGCAGCTAGCACTCACCTGGAAAAGTGACCAACGTCCAGAAAAAAGAGCCTGCTTGAGAGACAGCACTCCCCAGCCGAGAGCCTGAAGCCCACTGGTCCGTCTCCGAGTATCCTGCAGGGACAGAGGAAACCAGCTCAGCCTGTCCTCGCTCTGAAGGGCCCTGAGACATGGAGAACGTCTATTGTCTTCTCCCTTAGATGTGACCTGAGACAACATATCATTCTCCTTGACATTCCCAGGGTGTCACACAGGCCTGGCACCTATTAGATCAGTAATTGTCTGCTAAAGGAACAAGGCGATAGGTTTCTTTTTTCTTTTTCAAGGCGAGGCAACCCTTGGTTGACCTCACAGATTGCAAGGACTTTGTCGGCTTACAATCCTTCATTTTTAAAGCCTACAGCACCTGGTCTTCCTAGGTAGTCTCCCATCCAAGTACTAACCAGGCCCGACCCTGCTTAGCTTCCAAGATCAGACAGGATTGGGCTTGTTCAGGGTAGCATGGCCGTAGACAAAACGATAGGTTTCTTACGTTGGATTTTCCCTGAGCCCTTTGCCTGCGTCCCTATGCTCACGGGCAGTCCCTCAACCACCGTTCAGAACGGGACCGAGGGATCAGGCACTTTCTCTGTGTGAAGCCCGTGTTAAAATGCTTGCTGGAAACAAGCCAAACAAAAGAGCTGGCTGCAGTGCTACTGGGGGCAGGGCAGTCCCAGCCCAGTGCGTTGGGGTTCAGGGTGCCGTGGTGGCACAGGAAGGATGACCAGCTGGTCTGCGGAGACACCCGCCGGACACTGTGCTCTCTCCAGCTGCCAGGGGTGCTTCCCCAGGCTTCCCGTCCCCTTCCTGCAGTCCCAGAGGCTGTGGGGGAGGGCGTCACCTACCTACATAGTCATCCTCAGAGGAGTAGCCAGAAGAAGACCCGAGGAAGTCCTCGGAGAGCTTGGTCTCCGCCAGCCCGTTGATTTTGCTGCTCTCGGTGCCACCTGTGCCTCTCCTCTTCCTCACCCGCAGGTCCTCACCTGAAGGAAGAATGCAGGGTTCTCCCGGGGCAGAGATGCCTGGGGAAGGTGCTCCGGAGGGCCTCATGGGGACACACTAAGGAGCAATTCCGATGGACAGATGGAACTGCCCTTGGCCTCTCCCCATCTCTCCCAGGCCTGGAGGGTGAGCTGGGCCCCGCCCCACCGTCTCCTGGCTTTGGAGCAGCTTCGTGGCTACCTTATCACCTTGAAGTTCAGACACCTGGCTGTTCTTCCAAGGGTTTCTGAGGACAGAGAGCCTTCCTCTGGCCCCGTAGTGGTTAGGAAAGCAGCATGGCAGGGTTAGGGGAGAACAGGTATAGAGGGACGGGGCATGGGGGAGGTGGTGGCGTAGAACACACATCTGGGACCTTAAGTGTCCAGAGGTAGCCGAGCCCCAGGAGAAAGGCTCCGGACACTCACTCCAGTAGGGGTCACCGTGCAGCTGGTCGTCGAGGATGGAGCTCCTGGCGAGGGAGGCTGCCCGGGGGCTGCCAAAGTAGGACTCCCTGACCAGGGACTCGCTGTAGTAGGAGGTGTGTGTGTCGGAGGAGGGGCCCAGCTGCGGTGCTGGGGAGAGGCGCTTCACGCTGCTGGATTTCCTCTTCAGGGTCCTGCGGGTAGTCAGGCAGGAGAGGAGGGGGGACAGGCAGGTGAGCAAGCCAGGAATGGGGCGCTGCCACTCTGCCCTCCCGTAGTGAGTGGGCTGGCCTTGTTGCTAGGCAACTAATAGCTCCCGATGACGACTGCAGAGGAGCCTGCACAGGTACCTTCTCAGTTCCCATTATCTCCAAATCTCAGCAGCAGTTAGGTGAGACTGTCAGTAGGTGACAGAGCCAGGACCCAAATCCACCAACTTCAAAGCCAAAGTTTTTTCTCATGTTTCTTAATGGATTAGTAATTTCTTCAACCCACTGGAAACCCAGGCAGACCTGATCTGGCCTCCCAGAGCTAGCTAGCACCTTGGGGGCTGCCATGGGGGCTCATGTCTGCAAAGGGGGCAGGATGAGGCAGGCGCCCGCCTTTCCTGGCATCCCTGGGACCTGCTCCTCTCCTCAGCTGCTTGGCCGGCCCAGCTGAGGCCCTACAGATGGTGAGACACATGGGTGTGGGTCTGGGGAGGGTGACCAGATGGACACGCCCATCCACAGCAGAAGGGGTTCCTAGGAGCCAGCTTGCAGTGTCAGGGTTTCCGGCCTGGCTCATTCTTGAAGCTGCCTCTCCCCACTTCCTGTTCTCTGAACACAAGGGCAGCAGCCTGGCTTACAGAAGGGGGAGAAGCAGCAGCAGTGCTGGGTCCTGGCCTCCTCACAGGTGTGAACGTCCCCTTTGACTGGATGTGATGTCCATTCACAAAGGTCACCACAGGAAGAGGCCACACGGTGATCTACCCAAGCCTTCTGCTCTGTAGGGCAGTGCGATCCACAGGGGTCCCCTACCTGAGAGGACTATCTTTAAACAGGGTGCTCTGGCTCCCCATCACCGAGCTGCCACCGCTGCTGCTGCTGCCATCGTCGTCGCCCTGGGAGTAGCGCGTGAGGCGCTGGCTTCGTCGAGACATGATGAGGTGGGAGGAGGACCCTTCTAAAGAGAGCCTTGGGAAAGAAAGGAGGATGCGTGAGGCTTGGGGCAGCTCCTCCCTGAGGAGAGACAAGGCAGTGCCTCCCAATGAACAGACCACCCCCTGTGCATTCAACCAAAAGCGCCTGCGCTGGGGCGCCACCCACCCTGCTACAGCCCACCCCGCCCTGGGCTCACTTAGTGCCCAGGGGGACTCTGCTTTCCACAAGGTTCTCTAATTTCCAGTTTATCTGACACTGAGCTCTGAGAGAGCGAAACTGGAACTTCCACAACCTTCGGACACGTGGCACATAATAGGCACACACGAGATGCTAAAGGAACACCTTTGGTCGCTGCAGCCCTGCAGAGACCTCCAGCCCAGCCATCCCACCACGCTGTCCTCCCCCTGGAGCAGTGTATACTCTTATTCTAGCCATTTCCCTGATGGGATGCACCTTCCCTTCCTCATAGGTCTCCTCACAGGTCAGGGCCCCAGTCAAACTGTGACTCCAGAAACCCTTTCCCTGTTATAGGACCCTGCACTCAGTGGGTGTGTGCTGGATCCCCTCGGCCGATCTTCACCTCTCAACGTGATGGTGATGATAAACCACCTTGTCAAGTGCCTCCTAGGTACTGGGCTCCTTACACACCCATTTCTGTCCCTCATGACCACTGTACAAGGGAGGAGCCTGGGACACTGAGATAATCAGTGACTTGCCCACAGCCACCCAGCCTGGATGTGACAGAGCCAGGCTTTGAGCTCGGATCTGACAGGTGACGGAGCCTGGGTCTCTCCACTCCACCATGAAGTTTTCAAATTGTTTCAGGAATGTGTTTTCTGTCCCCAACTAGAGTCTTTTATAGCTTCGGATACACTCAGAACGGGCTGCAGACAGAGTTGTTACACGACAAATATCTGTAGGCAAACTAACAAATCGGGGAAGTAGAAGATCAGTGGGAGATTATAGGCACAGGGATGGGGACATCGAGGCTCTGGAACTGATGAGGACTCAAAGGAGGCCAAGGTGGAAAAGGCTGAGCTCTCCCGCTGGAGGACGATAAACTCTGGAAACCCGGATTCAGAATCTCAGATCACTAGTGTGGTGCCTCTGCCGGCCCATGTCCCAAAGCCACTGTTACACTTAGACCCACTCAAGAGTTCCCAGTCCGTACGACTTGCTATCACTTCTAATATTCCTGGTTGACACTTAGATTGCTAGTTCTCTGGGCTGTGTAGTGGGCACAGATTCTAACACATCCCAACTTAGACTATGGAATCCAGAAGGTCTAGTTAATCCGGCTTGAAAATTCTAGAAAGTCCTCTTCTGAAAACAAGCAGACTCGTGCCTTGATCTTATTGGCATCTTCTCAGATAGGATGCTCACCTGACATTCTTCCCTGGTTTTAGTCGGTGTTGGTAAAGGGCCCAAAAGGTAGTATAGTCAAAGCAGGAAGCTGGCCTGCGTGCTTTGCTATATTTCACTCCTTATAAGGTAATTCCACCCCCACTGCCCTCTCCACCAGAAAGCTCCAGATGCCCACACAGGCTCCTCCTTCTCACCCCTGCCCTGCGCAAGTGGAGGCCTTCACCCTGGGGCAGAAACAAAGCAGTGTGTTTACACAATACTGAAGGCTGGGGCTGGCTGGCAAAAATATAAATATTCAGACAGAGGCATGTGGGTAAGGGGGGGGGGTGTGCCTGAAAACTGTCAGCGTCTCCACCCTCCCAGAGGTACCCATAAGTCTTTCCTGTGGCTTTCTGATATCACAAAACAGTCTGCAACTGAGTCTGGGTTTCACAAGATGAAGAAGGTCAAGGCTCCATCCTCCAAAACAAAACAGGAGGTGAGCCTCTATGAGCTCAAATCTTTTGCGTATCAAAACAGTCCCCCAACACACACACACACACACACACACACACACACAATCAGTTAAGAAACCCTCAACTAAAATACCTTTCCCCACTTCTGAGCTGAACCACATCCTTTTCTCAACTCCACCTTCCCCCACGTCCATCACAACTGTCCAGTCTTCAGACTTTATGTAGCTCTTGAGCATCTCCCACGGGCATTTTCACTCTGGGGCAGTTTCACACATTCCCTCGCGGGGCCTGTGAAACGCTCCAGGTGCGAATTCCTTTCTCCCTTTATTCCCTACGGGCTGAACCTACAGAGCTTTTTACCAACCACCCCGCCTTCTCTGCCTCTCTGCTCTAAGTCACACTCCCGCCCCCTATTTGGTTTCTTTTTAGAACTGAACAAAATGGGCCTCCCTCCCTCCCATTCCCAGAGTTCTGACGGGCGGCGGCAGAGAACTGCCTGTCCCTGGAAACTGCCAGACTGGCACGAAAACACAGACACTGCCCTGGGCCGGTTTGGGGCAGCCCGGTCTTCATTCTCTTCCTCTCAGGGAGGTTCTGCCCCAGGAAGTCCCGCCTGGAGACCATCCGCCCTCCGGGCTGACCAGTGGGGCGGGGGCCCGGCGCAGATGAGTCAGGGCGGTTGGCCTTGGCACGGCGCTGGCCTTTCCCGACCGGCCCAGGGGCGTGCGCCAGGCGGGGCTCGAGCCTGGCCCAGCTTGGCCCGGAGAGCAAGAACCAGGCCTGGGCAGCTCAGCCCTGGCCGGAGCGGCC
>NW_006437738.1:105354-121919 GCF_000325575.1 Pteropus alecto | reverse complement strand
GAGTGGGACAAGGCGGCGCGCGCGTGGCCGAGTGTGTATGTGTGCGCCTGTCAGTCAACGCTGACAGGCCGCAGCCCATTGGCCAGGCCCCGCCCGCCTCACCGCCCACCGCCACCGCCCATTGGGCGGTTTGAACACAAAGGCCCCCGGCTCGCCCCGCCCGCCGCGTGCGACCCGAGGGCCGGGCGTGTCCAGTTGCGAGTCTGCGCGTGGGTGGCGCGGGCGTGGGGGCGACGCCTCGGCGCGGGAGCGCTCGCATGGACCGGGAAGGCTGGGGCTCTGCCGGGACTCACTGCGCACTTGACACTCGGCCCAGTGGTTCAGAACACCTTAGGGCTCCCTCATGCGCCCCATCCCACACAGATTTTGGGATTCTAGACAAGGCCGCGGCGTCCCGGCGCCCTTCAGTCTGACTCGACAAGGCCCGAGTCTTAGCACCTTATAGATATTGGGTGGTTGGGGGACACAGGCTCCCCGAGGATGGCCCGAGGAGATGGGGAGCAGGAGTGGTAGAAGACACCCTGGCCGGAGTAGGTCGTAGTTAGCCCTCCACGGCCTCTCAAACGATTGTCGAAAGCACATGCGTAGTTGTCGTCTTAGCCAGGCTTTTCTATGCTCTTTTCACAGATTAGGAAACAGGCTCAGAGGTTCTAAGCGATTTGTTTCAAGTCACACAGCTAGAAAGACGAAATTGAGATTAGAAGATTCTCTGCACATCCAAGCCGGTGTTTTCCGTTTCAGGGTCGATTTTGGGATTCTAGATATGGCAGGAGGGTCTGCCACTTTCCAATCTGCCACCAGAAGTCCTGAGTTTCAGGACAGAAGCTTTTCTCAGTTTTAAGGAGGGAGCCAGCCACAACTGGTGCTGGAAAGGCAGGCTGACTCCTTGTTTCTCTGCCTTACTCAGATGTGCGGTGTGCAGTGAGCATGGGTAGATACTGAATGTGTAAAATGTAGCCTGACTTCAGGGATCCTGTGCCCTGGCTCCTCACAGGCACAGCTTGAGAGGAGTCACTTCCTGTGATTCTAAAGGAAGCTCCTCTAAGGGAAGATGAAACAGGTTGTCGTTATTTCACTTTTAAAATGCCAAGAGGAAGAAAGAAAACATGACAAAATCACTGGGACCGGACGGGGAAGGCGCTGGGGGTAGGGGATTGAGGAAATGCGCAGCCCTTGCGCTAAGTTGACTTCAGAGGAAAACGAGCCTCCCTCCCCCTCCCTCCCAGGGCCTCTGCCGCCCCACCTGGAAAAGAGGGGCCTCACCTGCACTTACAGCATCTTGAAGAGAATGGTGCTGGTCAGCGTTGCTTCCGGTGTTACGTGAAGAGCTCCCTGAGGTCAAGGGCTGGCTCTGCAGGGCTCGACCCAGGGCCTGGCTCATGTCTGCGTATCTGCCGAACGTGGAACGAGGGAAATGAGAATTCGAATCAGATTGAGGGGCAGCATCTCGGTAAGGGAGGGGCCCTCTCTTGACACCTTCTCCTCACCAGGGTGCTCAACTCTCCAATTCTGTGCTAGCAAATTCCAGGGGAGTCTCCAGATCCTGCCACCTCCATTGCAGAACCTGATGCCTCCCTTCCTCTCTGGCAGAAGGACTTGCCTCCCAGGATGTGCTGGTTTGTGAAGCAGGAGGCGGTGTGCCTTCCCCTGGTCTCAGACAAGGGCCGTGCCCACAGGCATGGAACCTGCAGCCCTGGTTCCAGGCCAGGTGCACCATCTGCTCTGTGACCCTGGGCCAGCCACCTCTCTGAGCCATTTTCCTCATTTGTACAATGCGAATAATAACAACCATCTCGTCTGTCACGTGACTGGCCACGTGACCTCGGACCAGCCGACAAGGCTCTCTGGCCTGTTTCCTCGTTTGTGAGGGTGAGAGATGAACTGCTTGCTGCAACACAAAGGGCTTTGCCACCAGTGGTCTTTGGGAGGAGAAGCAGGGGGCAAGGCTCTCTGGCCTGTTTCCTCGTTTGTGAGGGTAAGTGAGAGATGAACCGCTTGCTGAAACACAAAAGGCTTTGTCACCAGTGGTCTTTGGGAGGAGAAGCAGGGAAATTGGGCCCCTGGTCTGTCCTGGACTCATAGTCAAGTCAGGTGTCTTCTCTGTGCTTCCAGAGACCAAGGCTTCCCCATCACCCCCCTTCCCACACACAGGGGTGGTGCTTCCAGAGACCAAGGCTTCCCCATCACCCCCCCCGCCCCGACACACACATGGGGTAGAATGAACTGTGTACCTGTCTGCCTCCCCCATGGATCCAGAATGTGTGCCAGGAACGGGTCCGTAGGAGACAGTGTGCTTGTGTCAGATGACCACGAGAGGGAGGATACTAGCCAGCTCCCTGCAGCCAAGGCCACCTCCACTTCTTTCTCGCCACTGTCGGCATCGGTCAGCAGCCAGGGTGTTGGCGTTTGTCATTAAACCATCACAGGCAGCGTATCCTTGGTGGTGGGGCAGGGAGGGGGACACTTTAATGTCAGGCTTGCTGGCTGCAGGAACACGTTTGGCAGCTCTCAGGAGGCAGTTACTTCAGAGGATCTTGGAGCCAGCCCCCCAGTCCTCCAGAGTCTGAGGCGGGCTCCTTACCCTACCCCGCCCAGTCTGCCGATGCTCTTTCATCAGAGAGCTCAGGCCTGTTTTATGGGAGGAGACCAGTCCCACGAGGGAAAGGCGCTGAATCCAGGTTACTAAGTGGAGCCGCCTGGCGCCAGGGACAGAGCATGGGTCCCTGGCCTAGGTGGACACTCCCAGCCGTGTTCTTATGGGCGACACTGCCTTAGTCATTTCTGTCCCCCCGCCACACACACACCTATTACAGTGCCAGCTCCTAATAAACATGCATCAACAAATTTCCTGACTGCTGCTCCCCGATCTTCAAATGCCCCACTCCCGAGCGTGGCTGCCACAGAACCCCTGTGGGCCTCACGTGTGCTCCCCAGAGCAGAGCCCTGTTCTTCAGCCTTGCCCCGGGCCCCCCTCCTCCCACACCTCTCCTCAGGCTGTGCCCTGACCTGGAATGCCCTTTCCTCATCTCTCGCCCGGATGAAATTCTGCTGATCTTTTAAGGATGAGCTCAAATGTCTCTTCTGCCGTGAAGGCTTGCTTCCCTATCCCCCAGTATCCAGGGCAGAAGGACTGGCTCCCACACGGTACCTCCATGTTCCGCGTGTCCCCTTATCCCCACGTGTCTCACGCTGTGTTCTGGAAGGGCAGTACTGGTCACCCACAGCCCCAGGAATCCTGAGGGTTAGGTGGGCTAGTGCCTGGCACCCGGTGTAACTGTGATTATCACTTATCGTCCCCCGGCATAGCACCTGGCTGCATGGCCTGTGTGGCCTATGCGGTCAGAAGAAACGACAGGGCGGTGTGGGGGCCTCCGAGGACACTGGACCACAGGTCCGGACTCATGCGCTGACATCAAGGGACTTGCCTGACATCTGTGAGCTCGTCCCTCCTGGAAACGGATTCTCGGCCTCTCGACACACCCACCAGCTGCTTCACCTCCTGTGGGGCCGTTGCTGGGCCAGGGGTCCAAGTGCAGACTCTTCTGGTGAACCTCTTGGGCCAGTCATTTAGCCTTTCTCAGCCTCGATGTCCTCATCTGTAAGATGGGGATGACGTTAATGTGTCCGCTTCACAGGAGCTTGGCGCGGTGCTGGTACGGGGTAGGTTCTTTATCAGCATGAACGACTTTTGACTTACAAGCCCTTATTTATTCCTACCGCACGTCTACTTTGCAGTGAGACATGGTGCTGCTGGAGAAGGCAGCTGAGTGAGCAGGTTACCACACAGGCCCCAGGAGGGACATAGGACTCTAAAGGTCCCCCACGACCCAGGCCACAATGTGACTTTTGTGGGCCATTTCTTCCATAAAAATATTTAAAAATTTTTTGCATCCGTGTTGGTATAAAAACAAACACATTCCAAGCTGCATTATATCTATTTTTCCCTTCTGATTGAAAAAAATAATTAAAACATTTTCGCGGGATCTAAAAGAGTCGTGGGCCCTGGCACTGCCGGCTGCGTTTAAGGGCCTGGCCATGACTCTCCTCACACGGAGCTGGGGCGTCAGGGAAGCCGCTGGAGACAGTGACCCGAAGGAAGTAGCTGGGGGTCAGAGGGGTCAGGAGGGTGCTGAGCAGAGGAGACCTCGGGAAGAGTGCTCGGCTTATGGGGACAGTGCCAGATCTGCCAGGTCCGCTGCATGGGCGCAGCTTCCGCCTCATCCAAGTCATGTCACTGGATCCTTCACCTGTATCCCCTGGGCTAGTCTGGGGTACCTCAGCCTGTCCCCCAGCCACATAAACGCTCCACACTCGTCCAGGACTGCAGACCCCTCCGCCCTGGCTCCAGTCTCAGCTTTCCCACTTGCCCAGTGGAGAAAGTGATTGCCACCTTCTCTGCCCACCAGGTGGCTGTGGGGACATATGAGTCAGTGAGCAGAAGCTGTCCCAGGCCTGGGGAGGAGCTGCACGAGGACCCACAGAGGCGGCCGGGCCCGGCGGTGGCGTTGTTGCTGTGGCCAGCATGCCTTTCCCACGCAGGGACTAACCTCGGAGGGGCCCTCCTCACTCAGCACCCGGCTACCAGCACTGCAGCCTGCGTGGGGAGGCGTGTTCCCTCAGGAGTCACTCAGCATGACCCCCAGAGAGGGTGCAGGACTGGTGGGCCCTTGGTAATAGCTGAGGGCATCTCAATCTGGGGACCCCCAGTTCATTTGGTTATCTTCCTGTGCCCTCACGCCACTGGCCCTGTTTTCTGGGGGTCAGAGGCTTCCATACGCCATGGCTCAGGCCATATGGCTTGGTGGTCAGGAGCTGTGGGCTTGGGAAAGTTTACTTTTTAAAAAAATTTATTTATTTTAATTAGTTTCGAGTATACAGTACATTGGTTAGACATCTATATAGTTCGTAAAACAATCCCCCCAATTGCTCCTCCCAATTGCTCCATCGGCCCTCCACCTAGCCAACGTACTCATTCTAACTGCATTCCTTATGCCATGCTCCCCATCCCTGTGACCATCCATCAGCTACTAATTTGTACTTCTTTAACCCTTCACCCCTTTTTCCCAGCCCCCCAAACCCTCCTCCCCTCTGTCCATCACCAAATTGTCCACTATATTTGCGAGTCTGTTTTTGATTAGTTTGTTCTTTTTATTCCTTAGATTCTGCATGTAAGTGAAATCGTATAGTGTTTATCTTTCTCTGTCTGACTTAATTACCTTCTAGGTCCATCAAAGCAATATGTTTTTCCATCCCCTTCCTTTCAGTCTGTGTGTGTCTTTTAATATGAAGTGAGTCTTTTGTAGGCAGCATATGTCCGGGGCTTGTTTTCATATGAGAAGGTTGACTTCTTGATGCTGAAGAGTGGGAGAGTGGGTTGGGATCAGTGACGGATGGCCTAAGGCTGCCCCCTTAACCCTGCTGGTCCAAGAGAGAACTCCTCTCTAGCAGCTGGGGCATGTGCCTGCGTGTACACGTGTGTGTGCGGGCCTGTATGTTTACAACACAGACCACAGACTGGGCTGCCACTGAGAGTGATGGGACCTTGGGCAAGCCTCAGCACGCTCATCTGCCCATAGCAGGGGTTGAAGAAACTGCCTTTCGGGTCCCCTCCAAAGCCCAATCTGGGCTCAGCCCTCGCCACTGGCAGTGGCTGTCCCTGACTGCTCTGGCTGCCCTCCTGGAACCTGTCCAGCCCCCGGGACACGCCCTGACTCCACGCCCAGCCCAGTGCCTGCTCCACAGGGACAGCTCAGTGGAGGGTGTGTGTGTGTGTGTGTGTGTGTGTGTGTGTGTGCGCGCGCGCGCGTCCAACTGTGTGTGTGTGTGTGCGCGCGCGCGTGTGTGCACGTGCGTGCGTGCGTCCGATGCCTGCTCTAACTGTCCCTCTTCTCTCTTCTGCTGGCTGCCCGGCCTCTCGCCGCATAGGCTCTGAGGGTCTTACAGGTCACCTTCTCTTTTTCTGTTCTGTCTGGAGTGCTCCAAGCTCTCCCGTTTTCTCCCCACCTTCCTATCCTGTGCCTCACTTTTCCTCTCTGTTACCCCATCCTTTTCCTACGTCTGATCCTCAGCAGCTTTGCTCTTGGGGCCAAGGTGGCTGTGGTTATTCGTAACCCGGGCAATTCCTTAGTCTTCCTCTTCCAGCCTCTCCCCCGCCCACACCTCCCACCCCAGACCCTTCGGAGCCAGGTCCCTGCCTCCGCCCCACACCCCACCCCTACCCGCCAGCCTCCCTCCCAGCGTTGGCTCCTCGGATCCTGCACCCCTTCTGCCTCCCTTTCTAGGGACTCCTCAGCGTGGTACCACCTCCTCCTCCCCGGCAATGGGTCCCTCTGCCCTTTGGAGGCTCTCATGCTGTGTCCTCCCTGTGGGCCCTAGTACCAGAACTGGACTCAGGATGATTTCTGCAGTTTCCTAGCTGCCCCCTCCCCTCCCCTCCACTCCGGCCTCCGCAAAGCTTCCAGAAGGATCTTCCTTCAGCACGGGTTGGACCTTGTCACCTGCTTCCATCATATCATCTACCCATAGCTCCATCGCCCGCATGATCAACTTCAGCCTGGAAACCCCCCGCCCCCATGGCACGATCGCTAACTGCCCCTCTGGCCTCATGGCCTCCTCTGCCCCCCTTACACTTTAATGGTTCAGAATTAACATAGCAGCCCTGAGACAAAGGGCTGCTTGCAACTGGCCCTTGGCTGGCATCTGGAAGCTTAGATTCCAGAAGCGTCCCTCTATTCCCTAAAAATAGTGGCTTGCTAAATCGTTTGTACACACCATGTGGTTTATGCGAATACCTGCCTTCCTCCTGGGGGTCTGGAGTTTGGTACATGCCCAGGCAGAGGGTGTCTACGTGACCAGCCCCCCATGAAACCCTGGGCACTGTCTCTAGTGAGCTTCCCTGACAGGCAACAGTTCACATGTGTTTTCACAATTTGTTGCTGAAGACTTTAAGTGCATCCTGTGTGACTCCCTCGGAGGGGACTCTGGGAGGCCTGTGCCTGGTTTTTCTCGGGTCTGGCCAGGACAGGCTCACCTAGCCAGGAGAAAAGCAGCCCCTTCTGAATTCTGTTGTTCAAAGTCAGAGAAGTAGAAGTTGGCAGGGGTCTCCTGGTCCCGGGTCAGCCAGATATTGATGGAAAGGACCCCTGCCCACTCTCTGCCTGACCCTCTGTCTCAGAGCCCAGTGGCCAGAAGCCTCCCACTACGCAGCGCTGGATGCTGGGTAGAGGGCATCTCAGCATCTTGCCCACTGAACTGGGGACAGAATCCTGCACCTGTGAGAGAGCTCTGTAACTGTGGCCGTGGCTTCACTGCCCTGGACTTTGTTTTCCTCATCTGTCACAAATGGAATGATGACATCTACCTTGAGGGACTGCGGTGAAGATGAAATGAGAACATGGCACTGAGCCCCGCACTTACGTGCTAGCTCCCATCCCTCCAAGCTAGCTTCCTTCCAAAAATGGTCCACAGGCAGGCCTTCCTAAAGTTGAGCGAGATGCTCCAAGCAAACAGGCCTGTGGTCTCTAAAGAACACCGCACCTCCAGCGTGCTCTGAGTTCACCTCTCTGCTCAGCTCCCAGTGGTTGTGTGACCCTGGGCAGGGTACTTAACCTCTCTGTGCTCCAGTATCCTCACCTGGCCTCAGCAGGTGCAATCACAGCTATGTGAGTGGCTATGGAGGAACATCTCTCTTTTTTTCGGGGTGGGGGTGTGAATTGTAGAGCTTGGCCAGTGCCTCTTCCCAGGGTGACCATAGGCTGTGGCTGGGAGCTCTGCTCTGGAGCTGATCCTCCCAGCTACGGAGTGGAGAAGTGTCCAGGACCTCGCTTCTTGCTTTCTCGGAGGGCTCCCTGTCTGCAGAGGGACTGACCTTGCCTGCAATTTCCTTTGGAGCCTGGGGTGGCAGCACCTAAGCCCAGATGCTCTGGCCCGAGTTGGCTGTGGGGGGGTGGGGCAGGGCTCAGAAACAGCCTGCTTTAAGCAAACCCTCTAAGAGAGCCAAAAAATCCGAAGGGGCCTAAAAGTCGATTATTAGAGTACCCCGTGCTCGATGGGAGGACCTTTATTTTATAAAAAGCTTCCCAAATTCCATTAATCTGACCCCTTCACTGGGTGTAAAGTGAGTCAGTGCTGAAATGACCTCCCAGAGGAGGCGCCCCAGAATGGATGGAGGAGCTAAGACATGGGAATTTGGGGTCCAGCTGGAAGCCCTTGGAATAACCCTCTGGGAAAAGGGGCGACAGTGTGAAGGCGGGAATGGGTGGAGGAGGAGGTGGGCAGTGATGTGTCCAGGGGGTTGCCAGGTCCTGAGCACCTGTGCCTTCGTCCTCACGGCAGCCCTGCAGGGTAGGTGGTGACTGTTGAGCAGGCAAAGTTATAGGAGGGGACATGGGGCTCAGGGCACAAAGTGGAGATGCTGGGGCCTGGCTGGACCATTACTTCAGTGAGAGTGAGGACCTGCCTGCTCTATTAGTTTGCTGCCCCAATATCCACACAGGCAGAGCACATAGTAGGTGTTTAATAAATGTTTGCTAATGAAGACCTTTTCCTGCTTGGGCCCGATGAAACTGAAGAGGTGGCCTGTGGCCTGCTGGGCCTGGGAGAAAGGCAGGGTGTAGGCAGAGCCCAGACAGCCCTCCCAGAACCCTCCCAATGTCCTTCCAGTGCTGGTCCAGCACCCTCAGCGCCCTCCCGCAGGCCCCTGCTGAAACAGTGCTGGCGAGCCATGTTATACCCAGATGTGGCCACAAGAGGTCGCCCCACACCGCCAGCCACAATGAGACCTGCCTCCCAGAGGACCCCTAGCGGCCGAAGGAGCTTATCTTGCAGAAATTCGATCGAACCTCCGCACGGTTGGAGAATAGTACCATCTGGAGGGGCACTGAACAGTGCACCACATAAAGAACCCTTGGGGCACAGAGGAAGAGATGGGCCAGAGAGGGGGTGGCTGGTCCCAGGACACACGGCCAGTCCATGGCAGAGCCGAGAGGTCCCCTCCCAGGTCCTCTCCTCATGGGTTTGAAGAGGTCTTGTCATTGCTGGAGCACGTTATGGTTAGCTTTGGCTGGGTTCCCCCAAACTTCTGGACAGCAAGGCAGACATGGGGTCGAGGAGGGCAGGGCTGGGGGATCGGGATCGTGGGTGGGATTACAGCGGTGGACTTGGCGGTGGACATATCTAAGGCCATGATCCTCCTCCACCCAGCCCTGGCCTGAGCACTGTCCACTTCCCACCCACAGCACTTTTGGCTGCTGTGCCCTGGCCCCTCTTCGCCTCTCTGGGGCCTACAGAAATCTCTTTCAAGCCCTGCTCAAATGTCACTTCCTCTGAGACACCCTCCAAACCAGTCTGGGCATCGAGGCCTCTCCCTGGCATCCCCAGCCCGCGAGAGCTCGGCACTCACCTCGGTCGCAGCCAAGGCCCCGCTGGACAGAAGATGTTGCTGAATGGCAGGGACGGTCATCTCCAGCCGTCCCAGCAGCATGTGCCGTGTTCGGCAAGCGATGGAGGAAGAGAGGAGAGAGGGAGTTTGGGACAGACGGGCCCCGAGGGAATGGAGAGAGGAGCCCCATGGTGGAGTCCCGGAATGGCTGGGCTCTGCAGGCCTCGAAGAGCTTCCCTTACCTCTCACCCAGCGGGGGAGGTGGGAAAGGCTTGGTCTCTAGCCGGGCCCACAGCAGCAACCGAGTCCAGTCACACAGACCTTTACCATTTGACACTTTCGCTGTGGGTCTGTGAACTTCTCTTTGGGGTGGCGTGGAAGAGCTTGTCCTTTTCTCCCAGCGTGGGCACGGGAGTTCCATGGTGGGCACAGAGCTGGCCAGTCTGCCCCGGCCCCCCTGGAGGGCTGCAGCCCGGGCTCTGTTGGGCAGCCTCCCTCCACTCCTTGCTACTGCTGAAGTCCCTCAGCTCCCGGAGCCTCCATGGCTTCTGGCTAAGCGCCTCCGAGGGCTGCCCTGGCTGTGACAAAGCCATGTAGAGAGGCCCAAGGGGAGGAAGCAGCCAAGTGTAGCAGGAGGGCTGCTGAGAAGACTCCTAAGAGCGAGAGGTGGCACCACGGTGGCCATGGAAACAGCTGGAGGGCCTGGAGCTGGGTCAGGCCGGAAGTCACAAGGGAGGGCTGATGGCTGTGAGGATAGTCAGAAAGAGGTGGCATCTGCTGGAGCCAGCCAGCTGGGGGGCGTCTTCCAGATGAGTCTCCAGAGATGGAGCCCAGGGAGTGCTCAAAGCCCTGGGGATGCAGTGGAGGCCTGGGCGGGGAAGGGAGCCCTGGCCAGCTGGGTGGGGTTATCAGTGCTAACCAGGGAGGAGGGGTCGCAGGTCAGGTCCTCGAGGCCTTCTTTCTACACCGGCATTCCCGGTGTTCAACGGTCACTGCACACTGCCACCTCCTGCAGTTCAGCGCCCCCCCTCGTCCCCGTGCAGGTGTCCCCCCCGCCCCCCAGCCTTCCCTCTGTGTGGCAGCTGGGTCCAGCTGCCATGTGGATGCTGCCGCCGCCTTCATCACCACTCGCCTCCGCTCCTTACTTCAGTGCGTGAGGCCCACAAAGGTCTGGCCGCTGCCCACCTCCCCAGAGCCATCTCTCACCCCCACACCCCCCACCAAACCAAGGGCCTTGTTTTCTGAAAACTTCATGCCCTTCGTCTTCAGGGCTTGTGCACCCTCTCCAGGCTCTGCCTCCATTCCTTCCTCTTCTGAACTCCTAGCCCAGTTCGGTTCCAGTGCCCCGCCTCTGGTCTCCGAGCCCCTCCCGCGCATTCCCACGCCCACATGACACACTTTGCACTTGGAGCCGTCCCCGTTGGCTCCCACGTCTGCCTAACTGCAAGCTCCTCCAGGGAGGGAAATGTCACACTGCCCCGTGTCCCCTGGCCCCAGCAGGATCTGGGACAAAGTATGTGCTGAAAGGTTTGGCAAATGAAGAAATGGATGATGAGGGCATTCACATAATAAACATCTGAGGCCGTAGCCGTGTGCATGTGCTGGGCTAAGCCCTGCAGGGGGACACCTCAGGCAAGGCCCCTGGGCTCCCGTTAAGTGCCCCAGGCTACAGAGTGGTGAGGGGGTTGGTTCTGGCCCCGCCACCAGGGCAATTGATCAGAGGCTTCGGAGAAGGCTTTGCAGGGGCTCCAGCTTGAATGCACATTTCCGGAACATTCGCTGGCTCCCGGCTCTGCCTGCAGTGTTCTCCTGGAAGCCCCCCTAGACTGTGTTTCCCCAAAGGCAGGAGCCACAGTGGGGGCCTATTGTCCCTGCACAAGGCCTGGCGCCTTGCCAGAGCTCATCAGGTATTTGCTGAGTGATGGCTGCACAGACCACCAGGACAGTGGGACAGGCTGACAGTGGTTGTCACGGACTGACTTGGGGCACCGAGGCCAAGGTGATATCTCGCTTGCCGATGACGACACTCTGGAAGAAGCTTCAATGGCAGTGGCTAACCCGTGACCCACTTTCCTGCTCCATATCCTGATCCCCCCAACAACTTCTGGGGTAGGAGGGCAAGGACGTCTCCCCGTTTTATACACAAGGAGAATGGGGCTTGGGGGATGAGGGGACGTGCTCGAGGCCATTCCGCTGGCGAGTGGCGGAGCTCGTGCTGGAATTCGTGTCTAACCGCAAACTGCGCGCGTCCTGCCGTCCCCGTCACGCTCTGCCACCCTCGGTGTCCCCTGTGTCTGGATTTCCATCATTTTATAGGAACCAGGTCAAAAGGGAGTGACTTTGAGTCCCAAACCAACCTGAGGTCTTCTGTGAGGGGCCTGGAAATTTGGCAGAGGGCATCAGACATCAAGGAAAGAGGTTCGGCCCTCAGCTGGTTGTCACGGATGCGCCTACCTTGTGTGCCCCGTTGCTCAAAGCTTCCTGGAGAGTTTTCCCACTCATCCATCATCCATCCATCCATCCATCCATCCATCCATCATCCATCATCCATCCATCCATCCATCCATCCATCCATCCATCCATCATCCATCATCCATCCATCCATCCATCCATCCATCCCATCCATCCATCATCCATCCATCCATCATCCATCCTCCATCATCCATCCATCATCCATCCATCATCCGTCCATTATCCATCTGTCCATCTATCCATCCATTCATCATGCATCCACCATTCACCATCCATCCACCATCATCCATCATCCATCCATCATCCATCCATCATCCGTCCATCATCCATCTGTCCATCTATCCATCCATCCATCCATCCATCCATTCATCATCCATCCACCATCATCCATCCATCCATCCATCCATCCATCATCCATCCATCATCCATCCATCCATCCATCCATCCATCCATCCATCCATCATCCATCCATCCATCCTCAAGGCTGGGGGATGGCTTCCTAGACAGGCCCTGCCCCAAATCCTCCCAACTCTAAAGCATTTCCACTTCCCCCAGTGCCCTGCAGGAACCCTGGGAAGGAGGCGGGGCGGAAGCGACCAGCCAACTCCTAGAGGTTTCAGAGCTGGGGCTCTGGTGTCACTGGCCTGACCTATGGTGAATCCCGGCTCTGCCACTTAATTGCTGTGCAGGCTTAATCTCTCCGGGCCTCAAAGCCTCATTTCAGAAAAGGGAGACACTGATAGTACCCCCTCACAGAGGGGATGGAAGATAGTTTGGCACACTCGGGGCACCGACAGCATGGGCGTGTTACTAACACTAAGTCAGATCCTCTGCCTCGGGAGTGTGCTCTCTTTCTGCCCCCACCCCCACCTTTCTAAGGATGGAAGCGGCAGCTGGCGGTGGGAGGTGGTTGCTTTAAATACGAGATGAGGAGAGCGAAAGGGAAACAGAGCAGGGTGGTAGCTTAGGCTAAACTCTAACCACCCTCCTCCAACGTGGGCGGGGAGGGTGGTCTGCAGGGCATGATCAGATGTCGCCTGCTTCCTATCCTGAAGGAGCCTCGCTTCGGGCTCAGTCACTCCTGCTGGGGGGTTTGGACTGGGACCCCACAACCCAAGGGGACACGCCCCTGCCTGCCTGTAGGCTGTTCTCCAGGAGGAGGAAGCAGGTTAAGTGGGCTCCTGGAGCCTTGCATCGCCTCCAACAAAACCCGAAATACTCGCCAGTTCCACGGGCCACCCAGAGCTTCAAAGGCGGCCTGCCCCGGCAGCGTGCCCACTGCCTCAGCCGCCGCGGGGCCCCGCCCAGCCCTTGCCCTTCACCTCCTCACACCGACTGCCTCGGCGGCCTCGCCTCCGCCCGCTCTGGCGTGGCCTATGGTTCTGAAGCCCGTGCCGGCTCCAGTGGGGGCCGATGTCTCACTCCCTCTGCTATGGCCGGTGCTCACTGCTCTCCCAGGCAGAGGGACAGGCGGGTGGCTGGGGCCAGTGACTCGGCCTCCAGAGGTGTCAGCACAAGGTTGTAGATTTCCCTCCCACAGATTCCGGCCAGCTCCAGCAGAGAGGCATTAGTGGGTGAGCCACCGCGCCCCACACATGGCAGCGGGGAGGCTGGGCAGGGGCAGGGGCCGGGGCCGGGCTGTGGTCGCTGCTTCCGCTGCTGCGGTGTGAGCAGAGGCTGAGGCGCAGGCCCGAGGAAGTGGCCAGGAGCCAGATGGACTGAGGCGCTAGGGACAGGCGGTGGGGACCGCGGCTCTCTGTGGGGCGGGAGTAAACAGAAGGCCTGTGGGTGCCGTTGTGCCAGGAAGAGCAGGGACAATGGAAACTGGCAGGCCTGGGTTCGGGTCCTGGCTTGAGTTGCTTCCTAGATGGGCCCCAGGCAAGACAAGAGCATCCTCCAGGCCTCAGTTTCTCCATCTGTAAGTGGGGACAGGGACTACCACCTTGGAGGTCTGTTGAAGACACAGGACACCATGGTCATGAGGGAAGGAACCCAGAGCCTGCCAAGTGGAGGCCCCTCGACAGGGAAGTCTCTTCCTCCTCACCCCCAGCAAATCCTTGGGCCTCCCGCGTGCCCTCTGACGAACTCCACTCCCAGGGCCTCCGCTGCCCGGCCAGCTCCCCAGCTTCCTCGCGCCACCATTTTTCTGCAGATGCCGTTGCTCCCTCAACCAGTGGGGCCTTCCCCCGCATCCACCCCGTCCTAGTCCTGCCCCGGAAAGTGCTGAGGACCAGTTCAGCGCCTTCCCCTGTGCCCTAGGCACTGCGAGTGCTCTCTCCTCTGAACCCCCACATTCTCCTGAACCCCACTCTCTCTCTTCTACAGCAGTTCACTTAAATGCATCCTGCTTTCCCATTTCTGGGTCTGTCTCCTTCAACAGACTGCAAGCCATGTGCCACCACAGATGATGAATTCTTCATCGTCCTGTCCCTTGCCTTTTCAGCCCGTCAGCAATGCCTGTGAATCACAGGCCAGGAGCGGGGAGGCCCCGTGAGGAAGGTCAGGGTGACCCCTGCTGGCACGGGCCTCAGGGAGTGGAGGGAAGTAAAGAGATTGAGATCAAGGAAAGAAATTGCTGGGAGGCACAGCTGCCACGGTCCCGTCGCCTGGCCCAGCTCGACAGTGAGTACACCCCTCTCTGGGAGCAGTGGGCGGAGGGGAGCGGGGAGGGGTCCACTGCAGTGGACAGATGGGGAGCCACTGTGTCATGTGCCTGCTAGGGCGAGCCCTTTACAAGCTAGATCTCGCCGACTTTCCACCCTGTGCTGAGGGAGCTGGGTGTCGGCGCCCCATCTACGGGAGAAAGAGAAGTGGCTTGCCGAGGACGAACCGCAGAGGAGGAGCACACGCCCCTGGGGCGCTACCTGCTCCAGACACAGGCTCGAGGCTCCCAACACCCTCAGGAGGCTGGTGCAGAGAAGGCAACCGAGGCACAGAGAGGTCAGGAAGGGCAGAGCTGGGCCTGAGCCAGGTTCGTGGCCCTCGGAGCCCACCCTCCCAGCGCCACCCCCACCGCCTCAGCTCAGGCCCGGCCAGGGCCGCTGTGTGGCACCACGTGTGGCAGATTAAAGGAGAGAACGATGCAAAGCAGGTGGTTAACAAACCGTGGCTACTCCAGGCCCTGGCGCCCCTCCCCTTCCACTCCCTCGGTATACCTCGCCAACTTCTCTGGCAGACCTTGGTGTGGTGCGGGGCTTCGGCCAGCACAGGTGCAATGTCAAGGAGCTGCCTGCTTTGCCTCCCATCTCCCCGCCTCAAGTCCCAGAGGGCCAGGACCCCATCCGCAGTTAGATCCCGCAGTCGCCCGACCAGAGGGTCAGCATGGGGCGGTGACCTCGACCTCCTGTTCTCATCTGCCCTGCTGCACTCAGCTCAGGGCCTGCATGCAGCAGCAACTTGATGAGCACTTGTTAAGGTCACGAGTGAATCCACAGCACTCCTCTCCCTGCTCGGCCACGCTGGTCTTTGTCCCGGCAGGCATCAGCAGCCTGACACAACAGCTCTGGTGACAGATCTCATTACAATTGGACATTTGGCCTCACGAGGACATGACTGGGCCAGGTGCCAGGATGCCCAGGTTCAGTGTCCTGGGCGGGCCATCTGAGGAGGGCATGGGCGTGAGGAAGGTGGGCTGGGAGGACAGGTGCCCCAGCTCGTCCCACGTCCAGCATTTTCAGGTCTGAGACTGGGATTCCAGCACCTAAGCTGAAGGTCTCGTCATGCAGCCCCCTCATCCTCAAGTCACTTCTGCCTCTGCATTTACTCCCACGTGCCCTGGCGCGGAGCACCCCCTCCCATGATAAATCACTCTCTCCCCTCAAGAGTTGACTTTCAGGCCTCAGTCTACCAGAGGCCCTAATTTACTCCCCAGGCTGGGCATGGAGGCCCTCGGCCCTCCACCCTCCTCCGTCCTCCCAGAACGCCCTGTCCTGGCCTCTGCAACGTCAGCTCCCACGTTTGGTGCCTGTCTGCAACCATGAGCTCCCGGAGGGCAGGGTCTGTGGCTTTTTCATCTTGGCATCCACACTCCAGGGGTCTGGCTCTCAACAGCTGCTGAATAAACATCTCCGAACTGGACTAAATTATGTGACGCTGAAAACGTCTTTATAGCAGTTCAATCTGGCCACCAAGGGTGTCTCAGTCAGTGTCCACGTGGCCCCAACCGACTGCACTCAGCCCACGCTCAGGACATAATGAGGAGGGGTAGGGGACGGGGACAGGATGTGAGTGCGCTGTGCCTGTCTGGCCAGGCGCCCCTCGGGGCTCCCAGGACCCACCACAGCCTGAGGATCCTGGTCACGTCTTCCCCCAACCTCAAGAGGCTACAGATCGAAGTCAGTTTTTGGCCACTTTAATTGTAAAAACCAAGACATTTATATAAATACAACCGCTATGTAAAATAGGATTCGCCCTTCTACTAAAACCCTTCTCCCCACACTCAAAAAAGAATATAGAAAACCCAGCAGAGATAAGCAGCACAAATCGGCACGCGGTCCCTGATGAGAAGTGACTGGCAGGCCAGGCTTCCCTGCTCAAACAGGCCTCACAGGCCTCACGGTGAGCGCACCCCTGGCCCAGGAGGCTCACCGGGGGCTCAGCAACGCCTCGACTAACTGCTCCACAGCCGCCCCTGACCCTCAGTCACCGGGTTACCAACTGCGCAGGTGCGGGCAGTGGAAAAAGTTCACTCAGTCTGGGGGCTGGGGAGGGAGGA
>NW_006437738.1:81036-105121 GCF_000325575.1 Pteropus alecto | reverse complement strand
GGGGCTGGGGTGGGATGGGGTGGGGGGGCTGCTTGGCCCTCAGGCCGAAGCTGGGACTACGAGCTGTTGGTCCAATCAGATGCAGTGATAATTCAGCCTGGGGTCAGGTTGGGGTCAGGTTGGGGACGTGGCTTCTGGGGTCGCCACCTCTCCAGAGGACAAGGAGAGATGAGTCAGTGCCCCCGAAGAGGAGGGGCTCCTTCTTGGGGCCATTTGCACATGGCCAGAAAAGACCAGGATAGCGGACACCTGTCAGCAGTACTGGGCGGAAGGGCAGGGGGCTCCTGGGATGCGAGGGGAGGCCAGACCCCGAGAGAGAGGTGAGGCTGGCACACGCCTGTAAGTTCCACCTCCCCACCCTCTTTCTACCCTGTCACACCTCTCTGCCTTTCTCTGCATGGAGACCGCTGCCCGCTGCCCCTTTCACACCCTGGGACTCAGAGTGAGATGTGGGAGCCTGGGGGTAGAGATGTCAACAGATTCACACACTGGGCATGGCTCAGGACACTGGTACACAGGACAGAAGACAGACGCCAGGCTCTCCTTCAAAAAACCAGGACCTGCCTGGGGCTGCTCCCCATGCCAGATGAATGGCAGGAAAAGGCCCTGGAGGGGACGGGGGCAGGGGTGGGGGACAGTGTCAGGAGCACTTCCAGACACACACAGCCAGGGTCCCCCCGAAGTACAGGTAGAGGAGGTTCTTCACCTCATGTGTGATCTCAAACCCGAAGCCTTCGCCGATCACCACGTGCCAGGAGGAGCCGAACTTCTTGTCCATCGTCTCTTTGATCATCTTGGCGGCACTCTGGAACACAGAGGGCGCTCACTGCAGGGGGCCGTCGCAGGAGAGGGTGGCGTGAGTCCGCTCCCGCCGTGGGAAGCGGGCGTCCTGGCAGGAGGAGGCCTGCTGCCCTGTGACCGTTGCTCTGCACACAGAACCCTCAGGAAGGGTTTCCATGCAGGCCTCCTCCTGGCCTCCTCCTGCCGGGGCCGACTGCACGGGGACAGAGCCCCAGGCGTTATCTCACCAGAAAGACACTGGCTAAGGTGGCAGAGCAGGCATCGGATGTGGAGACAGGGCCCTGGGTCTGAGTTCTGGCTCTGCCGCTTAGTGCCCGTTTCCGGTGTGGGTACCACCGGCTGTTCTCGGCCCTAAGTGAAGTCACATCTCCGAGAGCCCCCGCAGACTATACAGGGTTATCATCATCACTGTCGGGGTATCTTCGGGGAATGAAAAGGCTTTTTCCCTAACAGGTTCGGTGGGCTCCCAGAAGAGAGGCTGGACTGCTTCTCAGTTGTGGCAACGATCCCCATTCCTTCCTGTGCTCGCTCTTTCAAGAAGCTTCTTTCAAGAGATCTAGGCCGGGGTAGAGGCCCAAGTGTTTGTGCTCCCACTGTGGACCGGCAGCACCCACCACTGTGCCGGGTGCCATGGGAGCATTTCGCATCATCTCAGGATGTGCACCCTCACCGCCCGTTACGGACTAGAGATGAAGGTTAAAGAGCAAGGAACGGCTGGAATGGGATTTGAACTTGGGCATCACTGGCCCAAAGCCCAGCCTCTCACTGGCCAGGCTCCACCTCCCCACTGGCTGTCATGACATCGACTTGTTTCTCGCTCACTGCCAGACTGATGAATGACATTCCATGTCGACGCCTGAGGGCCATATCGCCAGCCCCTAGAGCAGTGCCTGGCAGAGATGGTGTTTAACATCTTTTCTGAGTGGATGAATAGAGACATGAATGAAAGCCTGGGTGGGCCTCTGTTCTCTGCTGGGATGGAGCCAAGGGGAGGCTGGCCTATTCAGCAGGCCACCTGAGACGGGGAGCAGGGGAGTCCCAGAGACCCCTCTGGCTTTTCTCCCGCTCAGCTGGGTGTGAACATCAGATCAGTGCCCGCAGACAGGACCAGCCTTTTCTCTCCCCCAGGCTGCGAATGCTTCCGAGGAAGACACTAGCCTGGTCCCAGCGGGACTCTCTGGAGCTGGCTGGGGACTGGGGTACCTGTTCACCTACAGGGGTCGCCAGAGGCCCAGGGGGCCACCTGTACCGATGGCAATACCTCGTTGTTGTTGGAGAATTTCTCACAGGCCGTGACACATAGCTCCATGGTCTCCACTCGCATCTCTTCTGGCATGTCCGAGTGCTAGAGACAGGGCAGGGGTGACAAAGAGAGGGGCTTAGCCTGTGACCTGGCCTCTGGGCTGGCCTCTCTGTCCCGAAGCATGGACACCAGGTAGCTGCCCTGGCGCAGGCCTGGGCAGAGCCCAGAGAGGTGACCCATCTCCTGACTCGGGCATGCAGCTGGGGCGGCGGGGCACGGATCAAGCTGAGCCGCGTGGGCGCTGACGCTCAGGCCCCTCTGCAAAGGCAAGAGGCTTCCTCAGCGCCATGTCACAGCCAACAGACACGGGAAGAAGGCCGGCCCAGGCAGGAGAGGAAGCGGCTATGGAAATGGTTTACAGGCGGCCTCAGAACAGAGCTCGATCTCACTCCAGAATCCTGAAGAGACGGCTCGGCCCCTCTCGATGGCACTTGATTTCCTTCCTGCCTCTCTGGCTGCTTCTTCTCAGTCCACTTTGCTGGGTCCCCTCCCACTCCCAGAGGCTGGAAGGCCCTGGGCTTGCCTCTCCCCTTTCTTCTCTGGCTATCTGCTCTCTTGGGGATCCCAGCCCGTTCCGTAGGCTTATTCATGTTATATATGGGGAGGGGGCCCCACAATTTCATCCCCAGCTCTAACCTCTTTTTTGGAGCTCCGGACTCCTACATTCAACTGCCTACTTGACAGCCTCACTCAGATGTCTAAGAGATAACTCCTGATTTTCCCCACAAACCTACTCTCCCTCCATCTTCCCCTCTCTTGGGAATTGACACCGTTTTCTCTCCCCTGTTCGGAAAACAGCAAACCCTAGGAGTCAGCCCTGACTGTCATACCCAGCGCCCAGTGTGTCGATGAGTTGTCGCCTCTGCCTTCATGATTAGGCCCTGATCTGACCGCGTCTCGGCGTCTCCCCTCTGTGACCTGGACCCAACCACCCTCGTCTCTCTGGGCCTCTGCAGTAGCATCCTCACTGGTCTCCCCGCTTCTGCTCTGGTGCCCTACAGTCCACTCTCCTCACAGCTAGAGTGATATTTTAAAAACAGATTACATTACTTCTCTGCTTAAAACCCTCCACTGGACCCCTCTGAACTCAGGATAGAACCTGCATTTCTTACTATGTTTCTCGCCGCGGCCCGCCAGGCCTGTGAGGTCTGGCCCCGCGGTCACTGACCCTCACGTCCTGCCACCCCCTCAGCAACCCATTCCTGCCATACTGTCTTCTTTCTGTTCCTCCAAAGTGCCGAGCTCATTCTCACCCTGGACTTTCTGTGTTTGCTGTTTCCCCTGTCTAGAATATTCTTCCCAGACCTTCGCGAGGCTTGCTCCCTAACTTCATTCAGGTCTCTGATCAGAGAAACCTTTCCAGAAGCTCTATGTTTCTTTATAGACTCATTACCTGAAACTATGTTGTTCAAACCCTTCTTTCACGTGGGCCAGGCCTCTGTCTCGTTCACTACTATATCCATAGTACCTAGAACAGCGCCCAGTGGCTAAATAGATACTTGTTGAATGAACGCATGAATGAATGAGGGAATCACTGTTGACGCCTAGATCTCTAGATCTGAGCCAGCGAAGTCCTTCTGAACTTCCTCCCATGTTCGCTCTGCAGAGGACAAGCTGCTCCGCCTCTCGCCGAGGCTGTGCGGGCTCTGCGGTTGCCCTGCCTCCTCCCCGGGGCTTACCCTGACCAGAGGGAAGGTCTGCAGTCGTTTATAATCAGCCTCATCTTTCTTCCCTTCTGCTTCTCCCATGATCCTTCTGCTGGAGGAGCGAGTGGGACTTTCAAGTGGTGCTGGGACCGGCGACTAAGATACACCCCGGAGATTCAGGAAGCGGGCCCTGCCAGCTTGCGGGGAGCAGCAAATGTCTTTCCGCAAGGGGTGCTGTTGAAAACAGGAAAAACCAGGAAAAAAGAGTTGGCTTTAAAACCACACATCACAAATTAGAAATGTCTCAGTAACAATTTGACACCTCCCCGTTTTAACTCCTCCGCATCCTTTTCCAAATGGCCAGCAAGTCTGCAGACGGGAGGATGAGTCAACATGAGATGCTGGGACCTGGTTAAGAACACACTGTCATTATCAAGACAAACACTGACGGCGGGCCAGGCCGAGGATGGAGCCATGAGCTAGCAACGAACAAACAAGCCTCCCTGCAGGCCCACTACATACGCGGTCCCTATTTCTCAGCAGACGTGATCACACAGTTAAATGTCAGGTCACGATCCACAACCCTGGGTTTATGGCGCAAGCGTCTGCTTCCGCAGGCCCCTGATCTTCAGGAGGCATGGGAGGAGCGAGGCACTGTGTCCTCCTTGACACAGCAGGCTCCCCGCTTTTCCACCCCACACCCCCTCGGGCCGTCCTGTCCCATCTGGCTGGTCCAGCAGTTGGAGGCCTAGGCGTTAGAGCTGGTTCTACTGCTCGCCACAGCGTCGGGCCTCAGACTCCTCATTGGCAATGCAAGGGTAGTCACATTTATCCCACAGGGATGTTATGAAAATCAAATGGGACAATACATGTAAGCAAAGGTCACAGTGCCAGGCACGTGGATGGCACTCAAAACGCTGTCTGTCCCTCCCTCTGGCTCCTGGGGGAATCAAATGACTGAATGCATGTGGATGTGACTGGAAAGTTATAATGCCTAATACACATGCAGAGATTTCTTTTTCTTTCCACATCTAGTCATCTAGAAATCTAATAACAGATGGGGCTTTTCCTAAAGAGATAAGCCTGGATCCTAAGTGACTGGGAGTGTGGCTGGAAATTCTGGCATTTCTCTTTATCCTATAATTCAATTTATCCTATAATTCAAAAGACTTTTTATCTTAGAAGTACTAATATAAATGAATATGAACCACCATGTTGTTAAATTCTTTTTAACAATCCATATTGGACAAATGCAAATAATGTTATTCTAGCATTTCTCACATATCCAAATAAAGTTTTCATGGCATAGCCACCAAACTCCGAAGATGCCTAGCATAGGAACTCACAGGTAGGAGATGACAGGTGATATTTAGTAGGTTCCCTGTGTGCGAGCCACTGCTGTTTTAGGTGCTTCACGTGCATTTACTCAGCTCACTGCTGCAAAAACCCCGAGTTAGGTCCTGTACCAACAGAGGCACGAAGCTGTAGCGTGGCTGGCCTGCAGTCACTCAGCTAGTGAGCGCCAGGGCTGGGGTTTGATCTGGGCACAGTCTCTGGTGGGCCCTCTTAACCTCTCCTCGTGAGGCCTCCTCACAGCACTGACACACAGTAGGCACACACAGAAGTGACCGCGGGTGCGTGACTAGTGTGGCTCATGTTATTCCAGCAGTGAGATAAATGTTTAACCTTCCTTCTCGGTGTCTATTGCTCTAATGCCAACTTGGCCCTTGTTTGGCCAAGCATTGAGCGTGCTGTGTGCCTTTTCCCGCCTTCATTTGATCCCCACTCTCCGATGCCTCAGAGGCCCTCAACGCCACCCATTTGGTCCGCTCCCTCGAGCGAGGCTGGAAGCCTGGCACCGACTCCGCCATCCCACGACACTGGTATTTTCTGATTTCTCGGTGGACAGATGGCTCCTCTTATCGCATCAGTTCTGGGCATCTGTACCATTCGAGATATTAGTTTTTGTTTATCGCTACATGTAAGGTGGCAAATTGCCAAGCACAATCTCATTGTACTTTCTGCTCATGTTTCTCACTTGGCAAAATCCGGTGAATCGCTTTGTCTTAGCTCATTACCGTGTGGCTCCTCTCCAATTCCATCCTGTCCTCCTTGCTTTAGTACGGGCCACTTATCGACTCCTCCTCCACATGACCAAGGTGTGACAGGTGGTGGCTCCGCTGATGATCAAAGGATAAGGGCTTTAAGGTTCACCTCCAGACAACAATGTGAAATGCTGAAGCAGCTGCTTAGGCATCTTCCACCTAAATACTTCAGTTTGATTCAATTTGCCCTCGGGCTAACAAGTGCCAGCATGGAGCGGGCAGGAAGGGGATTCAGAGGCAATCGTGCACGCGCCCGCCCTGGGGAAGGTCAGGGTCTCTGGTGGCTGCTTGGACTCCGCTTCAGCATATGCAATCCTGATGAAACAAGACTTCAGTGGCATTACCAAAGCCTGCTCTTCAAGAACGAAGGGGGCAAAACCACTGGGCCAGTTTTGGGGAGAAGGGGCAACACTGGGTGGAGTAGAGAAGGTGCGGGACCAGGACGGGGAGTATTTGGGCTTGAATACCAGTTCCGTAACTGAAATGACTTCTTCCCTCTTCCTTGTTTTGGGCAAGTCTAGTTCCTCCTCTAGGAAACAGAATAATCCCCTCAGCCTCGGAAAGCTGGTGCAAGGACCCGGATATGCACGTGAGCATTCTGAAAATTTAAAGCTCTCTTCACTAGAATCGTCAGACTGCTTCTTCCCACAGCTGTGTTATCAGCCAGGTCTCTGTCGACATGATTCAACCACGTTTATGAAGGACCATGATAGCAAATAGCTTTTCCTAACCACGACAGGTATTTTTGGGGTCTCGAAAGGCATGAGACTTCCAGAATAAAAAAAGGAACAGTTATAGACGGTGCTTCCAAATACAGAAATGGAGGAGAATTTTTTATGACGCTGTATCACTAGAGTCCAGCTAGTCATTCAGCCCGATTAAAAACCCTGCTGCAGGAACGCTCCTGAAAATAGCAGGACGAGAGGTTTTAATAACCTTATCCATCTTCCATGCAAATGAGGGTGCACCTGACAGCTCCGGGCCAGAAAGAAGTCACGTCAGGACTAACAGAGAGTCCTTTGATACCGTAAGTGAGCCCATGGCCAGGGCACTTGAATCCCCTGGGAACCACAGCTTGACCCTCCCAGGGCCCGCCCTGGTGCACAAGGCCAGAGGCAGCCTTGCTCTCTCTCCTGCTCATGACTCTCCTCCTCACCCAGGGGCCCTCTGCGAGCCGACACAGCCTTGCCCTGCTCTCTCTCCTGCTCATGACTCTCCTCCTCACCCGGGGCCCTCTGCGAGCCGACACAGCCTTGCCCGTCTGCTCCTCGTAACAGGAGACGCAGACAGGGCTCTTTGTATCATCGCCTCGTTAGTCAGCGTCTCCTGTCTCCCTGTCCCTTGTTCTTTTGAGGCACTGCCCTCGGTCACCATTTATTATACGGCTTCTGAGCATTTGGGAAGAATCCTTAAGAGGGTTAGGAAATGTGGGAGGGATGGTGAAAAGTGAGTGGATTCTGGGAAATAAGGCCCTAAGGGTTGCCAATCCCCCAGCCACTCAAGGCCTGGTACACTCTTGGCCCACAGACCACGGCTCCCAACCCTTCACCACCACCAGGCAGCGGAGGGACAGGGCACACACTCGGAGCAGGGCAGGCAGTTGACGAATGAACTTATACTTAGGTCTCTCGGACAAGTGTTTACCTCTGCAAGCCTCAGTTTTCTGATTGGGAACCTGGGAGTAAGAACAGACCCTCACAGTAAATGTAGGCTCTGCTACCGGTGCAGTAAGATGGGGACTCCGACATCCTTCGTACACCAGCCACCTAAACAGCTGAACACTCAGCCAAACAGACTGATACATACACAGTTCCCGCCCTGTGCAAACCACCGAGCTCTGACTGGAGGAGGAGAGAGTCACAGGAAAGTCTGTAAAACAGTTTGGCCCGGGGCTGGGCGCACTGTGTGGTCGCACTATGCTTTCACATTCACCACCTTTGGCGCAGGCCCAAGGGTTCACAGCCAGCAATGACAGAGCCAGGATCTATTCTTCTGATTCTGCCTTTTGTGTGTTCTCTCCTGTCACAAGCAAGTAGGAGATGAGACAGAAACACAAATCACTTCGATCTCAGCAGCCGCCAGTCCAGTCGCCTGTCCAGGCACGCCCCCTACGTCCAGCCATGTCAGGGACACACACTTGGGCTCTCGGTCACCCTCCAGCCTTTCCCCGACATTTCCACCCTCTGCCTTCTGGCGAACAAAGAGCGATGCTGGCTGGTAAGGGAGGAGCAAGGAACCTCGGGGCTTGGGGGCATTCACCCAAGATGTCGGTGGTGAGGTCAGGAAATAACAGCTGGAAGATATGGATTTCACAGATCAGTTCAAAATGGGGGAAGCAAACAGGGTTAACACTGAAAAACTTTGCTAAGAGCATTAAAAAAATCATCTACTATAAAAGAAAGTTTTAATAGTAAGAAGGAAATGACTGCAGAATAAAAGACAGTCCTTCTCAAGAAGAGACAGTTACCTTAGATGCACAAAGGGTTTTGTTTTTTTTAAATCACTCCTATTTTTTCTCATTTTACTGAGGTTCAGTGAAAACTTCTGATGTGTCTTAGACTGTGTGGAAGGAAGAAAAGAAAGGAGCAAGGGAGCAAAAGAGACAGAGATAGAGAGAGACCAAGACATTTTCTTGATGTATTAGCTCTACACGAGAACAGCTGCCTACCACAGAGAGTGGGTTACGCAGTCCCCCACCCCCTCTTTCCCACTCAAGAGAACAGATTTGAACATGAGGCTAAGAATGACATTAGCACAGAAAGAAACTGGAATTAGCATTGACTTATTTTTTAAAGTATTCACAGTTGCTCATTACTGTTGACATCTCACAACCAGTCATGACTTAGCAGGGTGTCACGGGTCCGGACAATCACCTGGGCCCGAGGACTTTATTCTGCTGTAGATGCTGCAGTGCATGAAGTCCAGTGTCTGGCACGTGGCGAAAGACCAACAAATATCTAAACTGTAATTAAATTATACTTCATTTGCCCCCTGGGAAAGGAGAGGACATATCGAATCCATTCAATATTTATTGAGTACTGACCTGAGCAAGGCAATGGGATGAGTGTTCTACATATGGGATCTCATTCACTACCACTGATCACGCCGTCAGACAGGCACTACTATCTCCACTTTTCTGATGATCACACAGGCTGAGAAAAGGAAAGTGACTTTCCACCTGATTAATAAATGGAGAAGCTAGGATTCGATCAGGAATGTCCGACTCCAAGCTTGTGGTTTTCCAACGACTCCACTATCACCAAGAGGCAGCCCTTGCTTTCAAGGGGCTTACAATCTAATATGACAGACCAACGCATACACAAGGAACTATGGTTCATGACAGAAAGCAGTAAATGTCACAAGACAGATGCAGAGAAGGAGGAAAGAGGAGAATTCTAGAGGGGGCGGGGAAGAGGACAATAAGAAAAGCTTGGTGACAGGGATGGCATTACAGTCAGGCCTTAAAAGGTGAGTAAGAATCTCGACAGATGGACAAGGTGAGGAGGACATTCTGAGCAGAGATGAACACACACGGTGATATCAACGCAGAGAGCTCAAAGCGTTTCCTGTTAAAGTCCGACAGTCCAATATGGCTGGGGGACAGAAGCTGGCAAAGAAGGGAGAAAGGCAGCTGGGAAAAAAATGGCGGAGTTGGGTGTGAAAAGGCCCTAATACCCAGGCTTAGGAAGTGTGGATATTTTTAGGGGTGAATGAGAAGCTCTTTGGAGGGCTCTATGGGGTTGGTGACATGGTTGTGTTTTGGGGCAGTTATTCTGGTTAATATAATTGGTTTAACAGGAGGACGGATGGGAGGTAGGGATACCAGTTAGGAAGCTACAGCAATGACCCAGGTGACAGGCATTAAAACATGAACCAGGTGTTGGTTTCAGGAATGGAGAGGATGTGAGATCCTTGCAGAGGCAGAATCAAAGCAATGTAACCATTTCCTGAGCGGGATGGGCATGGCAGAGAGACGGATGATACCCCAGGAGGATGGTGATGCCACTGAGACAGAGAGAGGGAAAGTCAGGTAGAATAATAGATAGGTAGAGAGCAAACGGAAGTGTCTTATCAGGAGTAGGTAATCACTGAATCATGGATCATCGGGGTAGAAGGGAGCCATTGAGTCCAACCATCACATCAATATATCACTCTCTACCCCCATCCACACCCCGACGCATCCCTAACCATGGAGACCCAGAAGAAACATTAGAGCTGGAGATCTGGGCTTGAGGGTCAAGTGGAGAAATGACAGCTTACACTAAGGAAGTTGGTGACACTTCTGAGGGGAAAAATGTGGGGAAGAGACGAAGGAAGGAAAGTAACAACTGCTGAATCTACACGGGACTGGCCTCTTTAAACTTCATATTATCAGAATTCTCCATGGAGATACTCTGTAGTATCCCGATTTTATATGTGCACAGCCTGGAGCCCCGGGAGACTAGGTAACTTGATAGCGTCCTGCGACGGGGAATCAAAAGCAGGTCTGTCACGTCCTTTTCGCTGCACCGATTCCTCCAGTGGGAAGCACGGCCTCAGGGAGGCCTACAGTTGGGTCAATCACATCCTAGAACATCAGAGTCAAAGAGGCCTTAGAGATCATTCAATCCGACTTCTCCTTTACAGACGGGGAAACTGAGGCTCAAAGAGGGTAATGACCAGCTTGGGGCTCCAGCACGTCGCCTACTGTCCAAGTCAAGTGGTCTGGGACCAAGCTCTGGCCACCAACGGGAGAGGGGGATTACTCCGCGAATGGTGGGAGAACCTAGGTGCTGGGGTGGGAGAAGCCGGGTCAGGGGGACCGCAAAGCTGGACCGGGCCTCGGCTGCGGAGGGGAAGAGAAGCGGTCTGCAGAGTCGCGACGAAGGATCTGTCATCACCAAGCTCATAAATCCCCAAAGTGGAGGGATGGGGGTTGGGAGGACCTGGGGTTGGGGACCCGAAGGGAGGAGACTGAGGTGGGGCCTCCGCGGTGGGCGAGGCCCTGCCCGCCTCGCGACGCTTCCCGGCCTCCCTTTGGGCCGGCGCTCCCCACCCGGCTGCCCGCCGCGCCCCGGGGCCTCACCTGCTCCCGCGGGGGCTGGAGCGGGGCCGCAGCAAGCTCACCCCCGTCTGGGTTGTCAAGGAGCAAAACAAGAGTGTCTTAGCAACAGCAAGGAAGTCCTGCCCCCTCGCCGGACGTTGACAAAAACTTCACTTCTTATTGGTGAATACAAGTGTCCTTCAATGTTGGAGGGCCCTACATCGTAGAGGTTTGTACAAAAGAGGCGTGGTTTAGAGGCGAAGGAGGCGGGGCTTCACTTATAGCCGTCTTAAGTGGGCCTGAGGAGCCGTGTACAAACAGTTCTCATTTTAGAGAGACAAACTGTGAAAAGCGGTATTACCTTGGGAGTTTATTTTAGTCATTTGAAATAACTAATGTAATTCGTTGATGTCATGACACTAAGATGCTACTTATTAGGCCCTCAAAAGCCTAGCAATAACTAGCATTTATGTAGGGCTTTACAATGATATTTCGCCTGAGTCTCACAATTCTTTTAGGTGATAATATTCCTAACCCCACCTGAATTGAGGTTCAGAGAGGCTAAGTAACTTTAAGAATCAAGGTCAAGCTTCTTGAGAATCAACCCAAGTGCTCTTGCCACTGGAGCACACCCTCATATAGTTGCCATAGGAGACGTTGTTTTAATTTACAGACACCTTTTCTTCCCCCTTAGGGGGGGAAATTAATCTGAAAATATTAATACAACTAGGGAAAGGAGAAGAACCTGCAAATTCAATTATTTGTTGGTGGATCAAATGGTCAGTGGGGGTATTCCATAATTTAAACATTTACTTTCTCATGATAAGTACCTGTGTGACATCCCACATCACATTCACTGGCACTTACTGGGAACTCAGCCCTGGCCAGGTATTGGTGATTCAGAGAGAATTAAGAGGAGGACTTTGGTCCCAGAGGAGGCACAGTCTAGTGGGGGAGAGGGGGCAGCTGTGTCGACAGAGAGGTAAAGAATAATTCATGCTACCTGTGCTCTGGTAGAGATGTGGACAAGGAGCATGGAGAACACAGTTCACTGAGGAAGTGATGGTGGCTCCACGACTCCTGGATGGAGAGAGAAGGTGGTATAAGTGGGAAGTGATCATGGGGATGAAATATAGAAGGAAGTAGGGACCACAAAAGTCAAAAGGGTTTTAAACACCAGGTTCAGGGATTTGGGTGTCCCCTGGGGTGAGTTAAGAGTTGGGGAAGTAACTGCTGGAGGGTTTCAAGTCTGGCAGTAACATAGTCAGATTTGGGATAAAAAAAAGATGACTTGGCTGGTGAAGATGGTGGACTAGACTTGGAGTGGGTAGACAAAAGGCAGACACAGTGGGCTTAGTTTTGAGACTTGGCAGCTTGAGGTGTGCTAGGCCCTTGCTGATTCCCATCTAGCCTCCCTGGTGCCTTCTGAGGGTCTGGAGAATGTCTGACTCAGCTTCCATATTTCCCCAAATCTCTTTGCCAACTTTCTCCAGGAGATGGAAGGTGGTTTTTGAGGGGGATGAAGCTCTTGCTTCCGCCTCTCATCGAAATTTCTCTAAAAGGGGTCCATATTTGCTATCTTCTCTTTCTCACCTCCCATTCACTCTTCAGCCCACTGCAATCTGGCTTCCACTCCCACGACACCACCAAAATTTCCTCTTCCATAGTTACCAGTGACCTCCTGAAGAGCGGAATTCAATAGACTTATTTAGTCTTTATCTTCCTGAACTCATCCTCTCCGCTGGCATCGCTCTGCAGGCATAAGCCTGTCATCCACACCTATCTTCGTGAAATTCTCTACCCCAGAGACAGTGACTGCAGAACTCTTTACGATGCAGATTTCAGGGTCCCATGGCATCAGAATGGTGAGGGGCAGGAACCTGTATTTTTTTCACAAGCACCCTGTGCGCACTCACGTTTGAGAATCGCTGCTCTGTCCTGACACTGGGAGCACCTCACTCTCCTGGATCTCCTCGAACTTCTCTTCCTTTTGGCTTTTTGGGCTCTTCTTTTGCTCTCTGTGCCTGCCTTGGCCCTTTTTTCTTCTCACCAATGGTCTCAAATTTCTTCCTACCCGAGGTCACCTTCTCATCAGCAAGAGTTCCCCTTGCTTACACTTCTTGGGTATTTACTGGAATTGAGGGTTGGGTATGTACTTTGGAAAAATTCCTCTGGTGATTCCAAAAACTCTCCCAGGGAGTTATGCCACCCCGTGCATATCTTGTTGAGAATTGTTGCCATAGGTATTTGGGGATCTCATCCACTCCCATGGTTCCATTATCAATCTTCTAGAGTCTGATAGCTCCTGTATTTCTCTCATGAGCTCCAGACCTAAATATCCAACTGCTCTCTGGCCATCTCCTTTAGAATGTCCCACAAGCCTTGAAAACTCAATGTGTCCCAAACTAAATTAATCATCTCCCTCTAGCCCGCTCTCCCTGCATTCCCCATCTCAATAAATAGCAGCACCACCCCCACTTGCCTCCATCGGAAACCAGGGACTCTCATCCTTCACTTTCCCACCATCACCCACCTCCAGTCAAACACCAGCCTGCTGATTCTGACTCCTATGTCCTGATTATAGCCCCTTCTGACTGTGCTCGTGGCACTCCCCATGTGAATAGCACCATGATCCCATCTGTTTTGTTGCAACTACTTTCTACTGGGACTCCCTGACTGTAGTCTTGCCCATCCTTCATACCACAGTCAATGTGATCCTTCTAAAACCCAAATTTCACTACTACATTCCTCTCTTTAATAACTCCTTTCCTCCCTTCATGGTTCCCCATTATCTATCAGATGACATTCGATGCTGTCATCTGGTATTCAAGGCCCCCTTGGTGTGGCCCATGGGTGGCTTTGTCTCTTTGCTACTTCTTCCTCTGTGCTTTGTGCCAATTCTCATGGCTCTTCACATACTCCATGCTGCTTCTCACTTCCTTATCTTTGCTCATGCATCCTCTGTCCACATCCTCCCTCTGCCCTTCCCTCCTTTTGGCTGTATAAGCCCATGCACTTTTGGTCAAAGCTTGTCCCAATTGGGATTCCTTGCGACCAGAAGAGTCCTTTGTGCTCCCTCTCATCTGGGGCATGTTCTTGCCACCGCCCTCTCCACTGTTTTGTACTTAAGTTTAATTCTCTGCCTTCCCCTGTGAGCTCCTTGAGAGCAAGGACCTTGTCCTATTCATCTCTCCATCCCAAGATTCCACACAGGATCTAGCAGAGAATAGGTGCTTAGTAAATGTTTCATGAACAAACGTATGAGTGAATGAATGAGGTGGATAGGGTCCTAACCTACTTCAGTCTCAGCTCTTGTCAATCCCCAAGATTTGGTCTCCCGTAACTTAAAACAATATAAACTTATTATTATCTTACAGTTCTAGAGACAGAAGTGGTAAATGAGTCCCACTGTGCTGAAATCAAGGTGTTCCCAGGACCACGTTGTTTCCTGAGGCTCTTGTAGGAGAGACTGTTGTCTTCCTTTTCCAGCATCGCTCTGACACTGACTCTTCAATCTTCCTCTTCCACATCTAAGGACCCTTGCGGTTACCTTGGGTCTATGCAGATAATCCAAGTTACTCTTATCTCACAGTCATCCGATTAGCAACATTAGTTCTCTTTGCCATGTGACAATAAATTCACAGGTTCTGCAGGATCAGGATCTAGACATCTTTGGGGGGCCATTATTCTGCCTACCGTAGTCAGCATGGGTGAGTTTTTCACATGTGGTTGAAAAGAATATTTATTCTGTAGTTGCTGTCTTAGGTTAAGTTTGTAAATCGTTTTGTTCACATTTTCTATATTCACACTGAAATTTTAGTCTGTGATTTTTAGAAGTTATTGAGAAAGATGTGTTACAATACTCCACTACAATTGTGGATTTATCAATTTTTCCTTTTGGTTCTGTCAGTTTTTACTTTATATATTATGAAGTTGTATTAATACAGGCACACAAAGTTATAACTGTTATATCTTCTTAAGAGATTAACTATCATCATGAAATGTCCTTTTTATCTCTGACAGTGCTTCTTGTCTTAAAGTCTACTTTGGACTAAGTGTAGCTACACCAGCTTTCTGCAAATTAGTGCTTGCATAGCATATAGTTTTCCATCCTTTAAATTTTACCTTTCTATATAATTATTTTTAAATCCAGTTGACAATATTAATATTTTAATTGGAATATTTATCTTTTTATATTCAATGTAATTAAATTTAGGTTTAAATCAATCAACTTACTATTTTCTGTTTATCCTACCCTTTCTGTGCTCCCTCTTCTTTCTTATTTTTTTGGCCTTTTTTTGAATTAGTTTTATTATTCCATTATTTTCTCCTATAGTAGCTTGTTGGTTACATAGTCTTTTACAATCCTTTCAGTGATTACCTTAGGAAAATATAATATTGATCCTAGACTTATTAAAGTTGAATGTAAAATTAATGCTTTTACTACTACCAGGACCATGCCAGGACATTAGAAAATTTTAACTGCATTTAACCTCTTCCAACTTTTTATTCCGTTGTTGTCATGAATTTTAAACTTCACAAGACAGAATTGTTATTATTTTTTTTTCAATCAATATTAAGTTACGTGTATCCCCATATTAACCCTTTCTGTTGTTCTTCGTTTGGAATTTCCATGGTTCCTTTCAGGACCATTTTCCCTCTCCCTAAAGAATTCCCTTCAGTCTGTTCTTTAGAGAAGCTATGTTGGTGACGAAAACCATTGGTGATGGGTATTGTTTTTTTCTTTGTCAAAATGATCCTTATTTCATCTTCATCTCTGAGGAGTTTTCAATGAATATAGAATTCTCCAGTGTTAGTCATTTCCTTTTAGCACTTTGAAGATGTTATTTTATTACCTTCCTTCTTCCATTCCTTCTACTGAGAAGTTAACTTGTCATTGCTTCCTGGAAAGTAATACATCTTTTTTTCTTTGGGACTTTGAGATTTTTTTCTTTGTCTTTAATTTACAGCTGTTTCACTATCAAAGGCCTAGTAGTGTGTGTGTGTGTGTGTGTGCGTGTGTGTGTTTTCATTTCTCATATTCGAAGTTACCTGAGATTTTTGAATATGTGACTTAATGTCTTTCAATGGTTTTTGGAAAATTCTCAGACATTTTCTTTCTTTTTTTTCAGACATTGTTTCTGCCCTATTTGTTCTCTCTACTTCTTCTGGGGATCCTTACATGTTAGACCTTTTCATTATGTCCCATATTAATCTTATGGTTTTTTTCCCTGCACTTTCTGTTCTTTTCCCTCATTCTTTATTCTGGATCATTTCTTCTGGTCTGTCTAACAGAGTTCATAAATTCCTTCTTCAGCTGTGTCTAATCTTCTGTTAAACCTATTTATGGAAACCACAAGTTTGGTTAATGTATTTTTCAGTTCTAGAATTTTCATTTGATGGTTTTCATAGTCTACAGTTCTCTGTTGAAATTCTGTTTGTTATCTAAATTCTTGAATATATTAACCATAATTATTTTCAAGTCTGTGTCTTGTAACTCCACTATATGGATCTCCAATGGAGATCTTTTTAAAATTAGATTTTTAATTTTGAGATAATTATGGATTCATGTTCAGTTGTAAGAAATAACACAGAGCAATCTTATGTACCCTTTATCCAGTTATCCCCAATGGTAACATCTTGCAAAACTATAGTACAACATTAATATAATAAGATGATTGTGGTGCCGGGGTAACATCTTGCAAAACTATAGTACAATGTCACAATCAGGGTATTGACGTTAATACAATAAGATGATTGTGGTGCCCACTAAAGTTTGAGAACCACTGAGGGAGAGGGAAAGCCAGGAGAAGGTGTGTTTTGGAAGACAAGAGAAGAGAATCTTTCAAGGAGGGAGGAGTGGTTAACTATGTGTCGAATGCAGCTGGGAGCTCACCCCACATGAGGACAGAGGCCTGGCCATGAGGTTTTATGAGTTTTGTAACATAAAGGTCATTGTCAGCCTTGACAAGAGTGATCTCAGTGGAGTGGTGGGGACAGCAGCCGTGTGGGAACTGGCCAAGGAGTGAACGAGAGGGAGGAAGTAGCAACGAAGTCTATAGGCCCAGTGAGCAGTAAAGGGTTAACTCCATGTGCTTGGGGTACTCAAACCCTGCACGTTCTGAAGAAAGGACTGAGACTTGACCAGTGCCTGGTAAATAAGCTCTGAGCCCCTGGAATATCCTTCCTGATGAGAGTGTCTTTGTATACCTTGGGCCACGTCAGAGAGTTTATGCTAACACAGTGATATATAGAAAACGCCTGTTTTTATTTGCCTAGGGCCCTGGGTCATGCTGTATCAGTTCTGCCTCTGATGGGAACTGAGAAATTAAGGTCACTCATGCAGGTGTAAAATGCCCGTGTGACTGAACTCCAGTACAAACCCTGGAGACCAAGGCTCAGGCGAGCTTCCCTGGCTGACAGTGTTCTGTATATGTCACACATCCTTGCTGGGAGAGTGAAGCACTGTTCCTAGGACCGCACGGGGGAGAAACAGCTGGAAGCTCGCTCCTGGTATCTCCTGGAGTATCTCCTGGACTCTGCACTACCTGCTTTTCCTTTGCTTCTTTCAATCTGTATCTTTTCAATGTAACAAACTGTAACTAGGAGTATAACAGCTCTGAGTCCTTCTAGTGAATCATCAGTCTCTGAGAGTGGTCCTGGGGATTCCCACAAACCTTTCTCAAGAAGTCTTGCAGTGAAAGGAGCAAAGGAGTGGACGATAGCTGGAGGAGGATGTTGGCTCAGGGTGGGAGATTTTGACTGAGGAAATACAAAGGCAAATTTGCGTGCCTGGTGGAATGATAAAGGGGTCAAGAAGATGCTAGTGATTCAGGAGAGACGATCTTGAGAAGATGAGGGGTGTGGTGGGGCCTCTGACAGAAGCAGGGACAGTTCACTCCAAGTGTCAGGAGGGAGACCAGAGAACGTGGAGACAGTGCAGGTTTACGGACAGACTGGGTGATGAGGTCGTAACCACTTTGTTTCCTCAGCGGACTATGAAGTATGGTCACCCTGGAAGGCGGAGATGGGGTAGAAGGCTGTAAGAGGTTTGAGGAGAGAGAGGGTCTGATTTTTAGCTATTTTGGAGAGTAAGCCCTCACGTACGGAAAGTGGGCTCAGATCACAAGGCAGAGAGAAAAGCGTCCCCTGGAGATCTCTGGCCATGAATTCAAAATGAGAGTCCACACACGTCACATGTGCTTTTCTGCATCGGCGTTCAGCTGGGCAGGTGCTGGCAGGAAGCAGGTGGATGGACAGTGGGATTTAACCAGGGTGGGTAGTGCCAGCTGAGGGGGACGGAGAGAGGGTGTTTGTAGTAAATCAGTGCCAGAGAGGGTAAACAAGGTGAAGCTGCCTGCAGCTTAATTTTGCTCAGTGGTAAGTAATGAAACAATATTTTAAAACAAATCTGGATTCCACCTGGAGTAAAATGGAGAAAGCACATGGGTTTTTCAGGCGACTCGGTAGACTTCAAATATGGTTTTCTTGTGTTAAGCGCTACTTCCACCGAGAGCCCTTGGTCCTCGTGGGGTGAATTCACTCTTGCTGGAAGGTGGAAAGTTTTGGACACATCTGAGAAGGCTTGTCCTGCTGGTGTGACCCCTCGATCCGACTGGACCCCTGGCATTTCACAGGGACCATCTGACGACAAGGTCCAACTAAGAGCAGTGACACTATTGATGGAACAGACAGGCGGAGGTCGTGTGGACAGGGAGGGCTGGGGATTAAATCAAGGCCTCCTAGGGATAGGTGGGCACTGGACGAGTGGGTGGGGGACTGTCAAGAGTCCGGTCTAGAGGCCAAGCGAGTCAGAGGTGTCCAGGTAGACCATGGGGAGGGGACAGGTTGAAATATACCAGGCCCCTTTCTCTCCCCTCCCCCATCTCCCCAGGACTCCAAGGGAGGCACCGTTCCGGGGGTTCAGGCGAGTGACTTAGGAAGATTGGATCTCATGGAACAAGTCAGGGACCTGGTTCCCAGAACTGGGGCACGAGGTGGGGATGAGGTGTTAGGAATGAGGCCAAAGCTCAGTTATCAGAACTGGGACACTTTCCACGTGGGACTTATGTTCTTTACATCCTTCCTGCAAAGATCCTGGGAAATGGGGTGTGTCTGCATCCGGGGCCTGGCAGAGCCTGTCAGGTTGGAGGGATAGGTAGGGTTCGCTGAAGCTTTGGGGCACCAGGGCGGCACCTCCTCTGTCTTTGCCTACTGCCCTGCACCACGCAGCCTCCTCCTCCCTGCCTGGCACCTCCCGGGGTACCCCAAGTCTTGCAAGGAGATCCTCAGAGTAAACATCATGTTTATTTTGGACATTCAAGTTTACAAAAACAAAAAGTAACAAAATCCATCAGAGAACACACACACTCACACACACACACACATACACACATACACACACACACACACACACACACTGCATCTCATGTCACTTTATGTACAAAATCAGGCCAGGAGGAGGGAAGGCAGAGTTGCCAGTAGGGTGTACCCACTTCACAGTGTCCAACTGCCCGACATGCTCACTCACTGCTCAGCCTGGGCCCACGTGAGCCCCATCTCCACCCAGCAGGATCAGAGGTCAGGGGTCATGGAGGAGGTGGGGTTTGGGCCTGCAGGCGACCGGGACAAAGAGGGTGAAGAAATGATCCCATCTCCTGGTTCGGGCCACTGGTTCAGGGAAACAGAAAAGGGACCCAGTTCTGGAGAGGGCGGGGCCACTGCATCGTGGAGAGAGCACTGGACACAGAGTCAGAAAGCTGGGTGCGGGTCTCCTGGTGACCTGGCTAGGTGGTTCCGTGGGCCCTGGCATCTTCTCTGTATAATGAGGGCTCTGACCCCCGCTACGAGCCCTTCTGTATAAATCTGTGGTCCGGGGTCATGCACCATTGTGGCAAGGTGATCTGTCCCGTTGGGAGGTTGACTGGGGGCAAAACATGTCACAAAGGTGGGGAATCGGCAGAGAAGAGCTGTGAAGCACCCGCACAGGGCTTGGCCCAAAGCAGGAGTCTGAGAAATATGTCCTTCCCTCCCCTGCCTGGGGCTCTTGGGACACAGTCCACCTTCTGTTTCAGCCCTTCTGGAAACTCCAGCCAGTAGAGACGGGCTGAAGCAGTGGGTGCACTGCAGAGGGAAGCTTTCCCTGACGAGACTGAGACCCCTCCCACAGCCTTGCCCAAGGGGACCCTTCGCCTGCGGATGGCCCATCTCATGCCTCCTGTTCTGTGGGTGGTGAATGGGGTCAGACACATTCCTTCAGGCCCAAACGTTAGGACCGAAGATGCCCAAATCCCACTCCACAACGTGGGGGTGACTGTCCCCTTGGGCTGAGGGGTGGGCCCTCAATGTAATCTTCCTCGGTTTGAACTCTGGGCTCCATCACTTGATGGCTGATTGACACAGGGCAGGTTACTTAACCTCTCTGTGCCCTAGTTTCTTTATGTATATGTACGATGGGGCTAAGAATAGTCCTAGCTTCTAACTGTGTTGCAAGGATAAACAAGATGACGTCATGAGGTGCTCAGCACAGTGCCTGACACTTAAAAAGGTTGTAACGAACACAGGCTCCAGCGTCACTATCAGACAAGAGCAGCTCGGGGACACAATCGAGCACCGTTTCTAGATCCTCCTCCATGTCTTCTCGGCTGTGCCTGGGAGCAGCTGATGATCAAAGCTGGAGTCCGAACGGCAGGCACTCGGCAAATGTATGAAGGAGAGGTGGGGACTTTGGGGCTTTTCCTGGACTGGAAATGGGGATCCAGACCACTCACCAATGGTCCAGACTCAAGAGTCTGCACCCCAACATCTCCATTCGTTCCTGTTCCCTCTGGAAGGCTGACCAGGGTCACTCAGCACAGACGTCAGGAGTCTTATCATCACCATAACAAAGTGTAAAGGGTTTGAGATGATGCCTCTGAGTAGGCTCAAGCAATCCAGCAAGTCCTGTCACCTCTCTCCTAAGACTCATTCTTTCCCCCAAGGCCTCCACAAAAGCTGCTTCCTTAAAACCCAAAATAGAAACCCAATAAAGCTCAGTGTCCAGTGTCCCCGAAATCTAAGTTCCAAATTCTGCCATCACCTCAGCAACAGCATATGTCACTATGAGATGCTTGACCCAGCACTTGGGCTGATGTCATTGGCTGTTACCAGGGCAACCTAGATCTCAGCAGGTTCTGGTGGAAGCACGCCATCGCTCCTTCTTCTAGGTTCTTCTAGGGGGAGCTGGGCCGGAGGTGCTGAAAAGTCTCCTTGTGCTCTTGAAATGGAAATGAGGATCTCATGGCTGGAGGTGGCAGTCTCAGAGGAGCCTCCAGGGCACTGGGCCCAGCACTCACGCCATGCCACAGATTAAATGGCCTGGGGGGTGGAGGCAGGAAACACAAAGGCGGGCAAAAGGCACCCGTGCCCACTGAGTTCGGTAGCCTGCAGCTGCCTGGACACCTGGTAGGTGATTGGCAGGGGAGGGACACCTGTATTCTCAGCGTTCCATTCCTGCCAGTGTGCCTGGGGAATCACACCTCCCAGGAGACAGAGATGCCAAAATGTGTGTTTCATAAAGGAGGATGTTCCAGTGGTCATGTTGGAAAGCATTCTGACCTCTCGAATGTCCATCCTCTAGGTGCGGGCTGGACTCAAAGACCCTCAAAAGCAGGCAGGATGGTGTGAGGGAAAAGAGCACTGAAGGGGGCGTCAGAGTCTTGGGTTTTAGTCCTGGCTCTGTCCCATTGTGCTGTGTGATCCTGTGCAAGTTACTCGCCCTCTCTGTGCTCTTCCCTAGCTGTACAAGTAAGGGGTCAGACTGTGTGGCTTTCTCAGCTCTGATATTCTTCCACTCTCTTAGAGAAGCTGGTGAGGACTCAAGCGTGGGGACCAGGAAGCCACCAGCCTTTGAGACACTCTCAGACAGGCAAGGGTGCCAGGCAGGGGGATCCAGAAGAGCTGACTTTTACAACCTGCACATGAGGTTGGGCTGCCTTGCCCTTTGCCCTTGCCTTTGACTCTCTGGAGCCAGCTGCTGACCCTGGCCCATGCCTAGCCAGATCCCATCTGCTGCCCAGTCCCAGGCTCCTTGTTCAACCAGGAAAGTTCTCCGGCTTGCCCTACCCTATCCACCTGAAATCACAGACCATCTCGCGTTTGATCTGGAGAGCTCAGAAACAACCAAAGCAAGGGCCTCAGCTCACAAATGAGAGAGGCCAGCCCAGAGAGAGGGCAGGGACTTATAGAAGGCCACACGGCAGATCTAGCTAGGAACCAAGGGCTCCTGCTTCTCGTCCAGCAGTGCTGTGTACCACTCCATGCTTCTCCCTGCTCACTGGGCTTCTTCCTTCCTTCCCTCCACAGAGGCTGCAGGGCCATGCAGAGGGGCTAGGTAATGTGGCTTTGCCAGAGTCTGGGTCTCCTAGGGCACAGTGTCTCTGCCTCATGATGCTCCTAGCTCAGCTGAAGAGGCCCAGGCCCTGTCTTGGCCACAGAGGCGACTATGCTAACAGTGGGCACAGCTGTGGATGGGTACAAGGGGTTACTATGGCCCTTTGGCCTCCTGGGGTCTTGGTCCCTAACCCTCCAGGCCAGAGCTGGGAAGGAAGGGAATGGCCTGGAAATGGAGATGGGGCTGGGACAGGCACAGAACCAACAGTCAACCCACTTCACACAAAGAAACGCGAAAAGAGGAGGAAGAGAGAGGGTGTGGGTGTGGGTGCGGGTGGGGCGGGGCTGTGGGGGAGAGGCTCCATCAGGATTCTGCTGCCCTTGACTGTCAGCTGGTGGAAAGATGGAGGAGGGGTGAGTCTGAGTCTCCTCTGTCTCTGTCATCCCCTTCTCAACTGCGGGTAGAGCTCTATAGCCTGTTGTGGCCCTGAGGGGAAGGAGCCAAGCCTGTTGCATGGGGGACAAGGGGTGAATGGCCACCCCTGCCACTGAGACAGTGGGCCTTCGCCCATACACACCCCCATGGCGGATGCCACTGAGATCAGTGGAATCAGATGTGGTTGATGGAACAGGGTGTAGTGTGGGTAAGAGATGGCTCTGGCATAATGCCAGGAGGGTGGGCAGAGCCACAGGCTCTGGTACCCACCCCCGCCAGGCCTTGGACTCACCCTAGGCTTGACCTGTTGATTTGAGCTGCTTGTCCCCATCAAAATTAGATCAAGGGACAGCCATCACAGGGCAGAACATTCTGGGAGTGTGGGTATAGGTGGGGGAAATGAGAGGCATGGCCAGGAGTGGGGCAGGAGGGGAGGCCAGTGTGTAGGTAAGCTGAGGAGGGCATATGTCCAGCCTCCCATAAGGTCCCAAAATTGGCAGGCAAGGGAGGGGCCCTCATGCCTTAGCCCTCCCCTTGCAGACATCAAAGGCAGCCTTCGTTGCACCCCCAAAGGCCTCCACCAGCTTGTCTTCCCAGGGGAGGACGTTGCCCAGCAGCAGCCCAGTACAGTTGGCAATGCCCAGGACCTGGGCAGGTGTTAGAGCATGGTCCCACAGGTTAAACTGGGCGATGTCACCCACGAAGGCCTGGGTGGCATCAAACCGGCCACCCAGGGTATCCTGAGCCAAGAGAGCAGAGAGAAGGGAGAGACATGGAGGAAGAGAGAAGAAAAGATAGGCAGTTAGACTCAGAGTCAGGCCCCCCACATCCGTAGTCCCAGAGGAAGCCCCGCCCCCGTGGTTCTAGCCCGCCACCGAGTTCTAGCCGCTTGGGCAGGTCCCTGTTCTCTCTGGGCCTCAGTCTGCCCGACCATCTGCAGAATGGCTGGGTCAGACTGAGTGATCTCTGCTGTGCTTTCAAGGTCTCCACCTAGCTCCTCCTCCTCAGGGGCCCTGGGTGGGTGGGACATCTACCTGGGCCTCAAGACCCAATATTGCCTTGAGCCTTACCTGCTCCTGGCCCAGGATAAGGATTCCATGAGGCTTGATGGGGTGCCAGGCGGCTAGGTTCTCCCCGGAGCCTCGCAGCTCCCCATCCTGGTAGGCAGACCACAGGCCATCCCTTGTGGTCCAAGCGATGCAGATATGGTGCCAGCCATTGTCCTTCAGGCTCAGGGGCAGCTGGGCCACCTAGACACAGGTCCCCCAGCCCCAAGTCAGATGTCACAAGGCCCAGGCTGGAGCAGTGAGGTGGGGGACCAGGAGACCCATGTCCTTCTTTCCAGGGACTGACTGAAGGCTTGACCTTCCCCTTCTTCTCAGCCTAGGGTTCTTTCATATC
>NW_006437738.1:66149-80984 GCF_000325575.1 Pteropus alecto | reverse complement strand
CTCTTCTTCTCCGCCTAGGGTTCTTTCCCATCAATCTTTCCTCATTCCCCATGACCTAACCTGGCAGATTCACTCAGATCGGAAGGGACTAGTCAGTGTTGTTTTTCAGTTGTTTCCAAATAGTTTATTTACTCTCTAAGAGGCCTGTTGGCTCGTGTGGGGCTGAAGCCACATCCCCAGTCTCACCTCCTGAACACCTCACACAGTGCCTGGCATACAGCTGGGCACGAGACGTACAGGTGGCGGGGCATCAAGCCTCGGACTCAGAGGCCAGGAACCAAGTCCCTGTGGGACCCTGGGGAGGCTGCCCTTTCCTCCTTGGCCTTGGTTTCCTCATCTGCACAGTGAGGTCAGGAAGGGATGGCAAATATGCAGCCACCTTTGCCCCTCCCCCCACCGAAGGTAGACATGGCTAATCGATCATGAGCCTAGACTCAGCCTCAGAATGTTTCTCATCGCAGTGCTCCCGGAAGCCACTGCCGATGGATTAGAGTTGGCCTGGGAGATGAAAGGTACTTGCTGCCTGTGGATTTGGGGCTCCCGAAGGGCTCTTTCATCTCTTAAGTTCTTTGACATCACGATTTAACACAACGTTCTCTGAGGCCCACTTGGTGCCAGGTCTTGCTCTGGGCACTGGGGATACGAATCTAGTCTTAGCTGTAAATGAGCTGAGTCTGCAAGGGAGGCAAGGACTTCAGGGACAATATTACAAGACAAAATAACACAGGGGCCATTTGGAAGGTACATAGACGATAAAGACCCAGAGGACAATAAAGGCCTGTGGGAATGGACGACATGGAGACTAAATACATCTGGAAAGATAATGGACTTGGACCATTTCATTGCAAGGCAAACTAAGCAAAGGGTACAACAGGAGCAAAGGCTGAGAGGTCGGAATAAAAAGGAAACTGTGAGTAGCCTGTGAGGTTGATGGTCAAGAGAGTTCCAGAGGTTCCTGGAATCGAGCTGCTTTGTGCCCTGTCCATGGTGCTGAATTTTTTCTAAGAACTGAGTGCTGAGCTTGGGCAGAGCCAAGGACAGCAGCCAGGGGGTGTATGAAGAGAACAGGGTAGCAGGATATAGATATAGTTTAGCTTCTTAGGTCTTCTTAGGATGTATTGCATCACAAGAGAAATTCACTGCCCCCTGGGCCCATCTCCTTCCCCCACCTCCAGGACACCCATTAAAAGCACTTCTTGCTGAGCAGGGTTCCGGTGGGTTCTGGGAGGGGCCTCTCTATAAGTACGTCCTTGGACCTCTCTCTTTCTCCAGGAGAATGAGCAGGGCCCCCAGGACAGACACTTCTAGCCCTGCTCCTAGAGCTGGGTCACTGTGAGCCTCATGTGTCTCCCCTGTAAATGGGAACACCACACTCACGGTCTCTCTTGGACATGAGCCCCGCCTCCAGCCAGCCCCAGGTCCGGTTTGTCTTTGTATTCCCCAAACCCAACCTGGCATGCGGGAGGCTTGGCATGTGTGCTGAATACACTGAGTGGGAGAACTGAAAGGTCCCATAGGTGTGGGGGCCAGTGCAGTGCGATGCTCCCAAAAGGGTGACCCCTGCCCCCATCCCTCCCACACTGCCCGCCCCCACTGACCTTGTCGTTGATCAGCAGCTCCATGGGGTCGTGGCCCGCCTCCAGCAGCACAATCTCATTGGCCTGTCCTGGCACTGAGTAGGAGAAGGGGGTGCCCTGGCCAGTGCCCCCCGACCTGGACCGCAGCCACATGCAGATGGTGAAGGCGTAGAGCTCAGGCAGAGCCTTCCGCACGCGGGCATACATGTAGTTGTTGCGGATGGGGATGCTGATCTTGAAGGCATCAGGGGGGCTGTAGGCCGAGGACCCTAAGGAGGGTGGACAAGGGGGACACAGTAGGGGTCAGTGGAAACTGATGAGGGTGGGGTGGGCAGGGCACACTCCTGAATGGGGCTACTAGTCCCTGAGGACCTGCTATGTGAGGTCTAGATCCACTACTTACTGGCTGAGTGACTCTGGGTAAGTCATTTGACCTCTCTGAGGTTTAGTTTCCTCATCTATAAATGGAGATAATAACAATACCATCCCTGTGTGGTTTGTGAAGATTAAACCAGCTGATGTATCAAGTACTTATCCCACTCCCAGTCTAAAAAGTGCCAGAAAATACTAACTGTTAATAATGATAATGATCGTCCCCAGCTAGTCTCTCCCTCTTGTGTTTTGAAGCCTCCTCCCCACCATTTTAGCTTTAGCCTCTGGAGAGCATGAAAAGGTTTTTCCAGTTTATCTGCCATCCTGAGGACCCATCTGAGGACCGAGACTTCACCTGTTATGCCCTCTGCGGGGCCCAGGACCCACCGTGCTCCAGTTCGGCTATGCGGCCCTGCAGGGCATCCAGCTCCTTCTCCACCTCCTGCCGCTGCTGGTGGCTGCTGTGACTGAGGGCCACACGCTCCTTCTCCAGTGCCAGCACCTTGGCCAGCAGTTGCCCCTCCAGCTCATCCATCTTGGAATGCAGGGCGGTGGGCACCACAGGGGCAGGGGCAGGGGCAGCTGAGAAGTTCACACGGGCTGGGAGCTCCTGCTGTTCACAGGGTAGAGAAAGAGGCATGCGAGGTCACTCAGAGGGAGGAAAGAGAGGGACACAGGGCTCAGAGACCTCCCAACTCCTCAGGTGAACCTTAGCTTCCCCATATGCAAAGTGGGGCTGGCAATACCAGCTTCAGGCAATGAATGTGTGCTGGGTATCCAGAAGCATGTGGTTCATTAAGATCACAGAGTCAGTTAGCTCAGGCTTCAAATCCAGCTTGACCAAGGTCAGTCTGGGGCATGATGGTGAGCTGAAAGCAGGCTGGCTCCTGCCCTTGAGGACATCTCAGCCTACGGCGGGGTGGGCAACTGGCAGTGGAGCGCTAGAAACGCTCCCTGGGTGGTTCCGACCTACAGTCAGAGTTCTGAACCACAGCTGAGTCCTTCATAACCGGAAGGTTGTACACTGACTGGTCCTCGATGCGGGGAACTGTCTTAGTCTTTGCTCACCAAGCTTCTTTACAATGGTGCAAGGCCCTGTGTGGGCACTTGGCAGACTCAGAGGCTTCCGGAGTAGAGCTCCAGTAGGGTAGCCATCCAGGGTAGCATCACAGACACTGGAGTCAGACAGCCCAGGGTTCAAATCCAGCTTGAGAACTAACCTGCTGTGTGACCCTTAGCAATGCCTCTATCTCTCTGAAACCCTGGTTCCTCGCGTGCAACATGGGACAATTATACCTGTCTAGAAGGTTTGTGGGAATGATTAGGTGATCTCTGACACCCTGATCCTGCCCAGGATGAAGACAAAATGGTTTAGAGTCCCCTTCTTCTGCCTAAGACCCCAGCGGGCAGGAGAACTGGGCCAGAAGCCCGGGTGGATTCTCCTTCCCTGTCTCCTGCTGGAGGAGAGAGGAGGGCCGGGGAGGTCACGGGTTCAGACACTGGGAAGCAACAGTCTCTGGCAGACATGTCAGGGGAAATTAATAATTCAATAAGCTTCCAGGACTCAAATTAGACCTTCCTCTCTCCCCAGGGGCCCGGCAGTTCCACTCAGCCTTCCCTGGACTCTGCCCCTAGGCTTAGCCCCAGATCTGAGCTCAATGAATTCCGATTCCTTCACTGAGCAAATACTCAGTGAGCACCTGTGGTGGGCTGGGCCCTGGCCGGGTGCTGAAGAGACGGCTGAGGGCAAAGCAGAAAACCGAGGGCACAGCCTAACATTTCCTGGGTGCCCTGTGTCTCACATGGATGGCCCTGAGGCTGAGGGCAAGTATAGAAGACCCCTCCTCAGCCTCATCGATTTGCCTAGGCCTGGCCTTGCTAGTCATTTGCTGGGTGACATTGGACAGGTCCCTTAATCTCTCTGAACCTCTTTTCTAGCCATGTGATGAGGGGATAAATGTGTCCCCTGCCTCAAAGTGCTGGGAGGCAGAGAGGGTAGTATAGGCAGAGTGTCACTGCCACACTCAGCACCTGAGGGAAGGGAGATGTCACCACGGATAGTGACATGACCTGGAACTGAAGGGCTGGAGGGGCTGATACTCCATTCTGCCACTCCATCCTGAGAGTGGGGGTAGCTGGGCTAACCTCGAAGGGCCCAGCCCGAAGCTGGCCCCACAGACATGCGGCCTCTCCCCTGTCACACTAACCTTCACTATCTGGAAGGCTCTTTCTAACTCCCCAGGGTCCTAGGAATCCTGACTCTGCTGTGGCTAAAAACAAAGCCTTCTGTAAATGGGCACAACTGGCCCCGCTCTGGCCATCCCCAGGACAGAGGCAAGGATGGGAGAGTTGAAGTCGAGGCCTCATGGACTGTAAAAGCAGAATGTAAACTGTGAGCCTTGACTACATTAGCCGATGGGGAGCTCTCCACCTCCAGAACCTTCTCTTGACCATGGCAGCCCATGGAGCGACAGGGCCGGCCACCCACTGCGTTTTGAGGTGGCTGGACTTCCAGCAAACTGTGGGCTGAGGCGATTAGCTCAGAGTGCATTCGCCTCAGTGCCAGAAGGGTCGTGGCTGGGTCTCCTCTGCCCTGGCACCATCTGTCCTCAGTTTCCCTCCTTCCACTATGCCAGGCTTGGCATGAAGGGCACACATTTGAATGAGACAACGTGCCAGGCCCATCCTTGGCACTTTACACGTATTTACTCATGAATCCTCAAAGCCACTCACTTTGGTTGGTACTACTCTTAACGTCCCCATTTCACAGATGGGGAAACCGAGGCCTGAGTCCTTTTGTATTTTCTGTGTTGATGGGGCTGGGCAAAGCCGACACCTCTGGAGCCAAAGCCGCCTCTCTCCAGCGAAGAGTTCTCCTTCCTCCCTCAGAGGGAGGAAGACCTGCCAGGGAGGAACAGGCGTGGAGTGCTATTTACACAGACACGTTTCCAGGAGAAACCGTGCAGGCTGAGGGAGGTGGGTATACAAGCTGTTCTTTTGTCACAGCCACCAGCTCTGCCACCAACAGGAAGGCCAGGGAGGAGGTGGGCTCACCGGATCGTGTGTGGCCCCCTCCCCACCCCAGTGTCTGAATCAGAAGAACATGACTGGCCCCCACCCCAACTTTCCCATCTGCTTCAGGCGCGGGCTGTGCTGCGTGGGCTCCCAGCCTGATGCCAAGTGGGCCCTTAGCCCAAGATGGTGGGGGGCAGGATGATGCCATCATCGCCCCCACTCGGGTCTTGATGCAGCAGGAAGATGGGGGCTCGGAACCCACAGTCTGTTGTGCTGGGAGTCCGGGGTGGGCTTTGGTGTAAGTGTACAGGGCCTGAGCCAGAGCCCAGGGTTCTAGTCCAGCTCAGTGCCAACATGCTGGGCTCATTAGCACTGGTAATAAGAATGCTAACGGCAGCTGTCGTCATTGTCAGGCTGTGTGCCAGGTTCTGCACCAAGGAAGCACTGTGAAAACATGCCACAGCCCCTGTTGACAACCTGGGTAGGAGGCCCACTTTATAGATGAGGGAACCGAAGCTCAGAGAGGTGAAGTCACCTGCCTATGGTCATATAGTTGCAAAGTGGCAAAGCCAGAACCCCAGCCAGACCCTTCTGATTCCAGAACCTGTTCTCATTCTTCCATCCTATCCTGACAGTCTGGGTCAAGAGGGCAGAGTGCCGGCTGCCCTGCCTGCCTCGAGGGCCAGCAGAAGACTACCTCACAGCCACGAGAAGGATGGGAGGGTCTGTCAGGCTCTGTCAGGCCGCGGTTTGGGGCAGCTTCACAGAGGGGCCTGGATAGAAAGGACCTGTCTGTGCAAAGTGGCTCAGAGGCCAGGAGGATGTGTGGATGACCCAACCGCCTTGTCCCTAGGTGGGGACTGCTCCGTTCCTTTGGGGAGCAGAAGGAAGGTGGTGGCTTCAGGGCCAGAGACTTACCCTCTGCACAGCTTACCCTGGACCAGGACAGCATGAGGTCCAGCTCCAGGGGCGGCAGGGCAGTATGGGAAGAGAACAGGCCTGGTGTGGGTCAGGTCTCCTCACCTCCCCCATCTGGTCATCCCTCACGTGCTGTGCGAGTCTACCCGGGCCCACACTCTGGCTCCACCAGCCCAGTGACCTTGTTATGTAAAGCTGCAGTGGGTCAGTTTCCCTATCAGCAAGAAGGGTACAACAACAATATCTCATCACATTGTAGTGAAAATTAAACGCGTTAACAGATATAAGGCCCTGGTAGCAGAGTTGGTACATGTCGTGCTATGTAAGTGTCAGTAATTATCATTATTACTAATACTACTTAAAAATCTCCCAAAGGAGCCAACCATTCTCCACCTCCAACATTAATCTTTTTGTTCAATCATTATATATAGAGAGAGAAGTAACAGAAGAACAGTTAGGTTCCATTTAAATAAAGTTTCAAAGATTCAAAACTAGATCACATATTTGTAAAAGCACAAAGAAATGAATGGAGAGAGAAATGCGAAGGCAGGACGGTGGCGACCCTCTCTTGGGGCTGAGTGGGGAGGCTCGGAGGCACAGCAGCCGGTCGCCAACGTTCTGGTTCTGGAGCCTGGGTGGGGACCTGAATGGTATTCTCTATACCTCTGTGTATGTCTGAGAACCTTCACCATGATTTTCTTTAAAAAATGGGAAAAAAATTGAAAAGCAGAGTCTCCGAGGGTAGAACCTAACCCTGAATCTTAACCATAGCCTCACTTGGCCCCTTTGCCTCTCCCTAGTCCAGGCCACCACTGTCCCCTGGGCTCCTAGCCTGGCCCTTCTCCAGACAGCAGCCAGAAGCAGCCGCCTAACTGCAAATCCAGCCATGTTGTTTAAAATCTTTCAATAGTCCCCCTCCCTCCAGATCTCAGCTCTCATTACCCCCCTGCAGGCTACACTTCATTCCCGCTGAAAGTCCCCAGCTGCCCCAGATGCCTCTCACCCTAGGGCCCCTGCTTGTGCTGTTCCTTCTGCCAAGAACACTCTTCCCCCTCCCACCCCACCTTCTCTGGCCAGTGACTGCTCACCCTCCAGATGGCGGCTTCCCTGACGCCTGAGCTAAGATGCTCCAAGGAAGAAGGAAAGAGGGTTTCTCTGGAGGGACTGCAGAGTACTCATTCACTCATTCATCCATCCATCCATCCATCCATTCGTCAACTGTACTGTGGCCACACAATACCATGGGTACAGGCATGACTCTCATGTCAGACAGGCCCGTGCCGTTTCCAGGCTCCCCACCTACTGAATCTGTGGACCTGGGCAAAGTGTTCAAGTCTCGTAACCTTTAGTTTCCTCAACTGTAAAATTGGGATAACACTAGTATCTACATTTTGGGATAAAAGTAATGACAAAGCGAAAGAACAAATGTGAAGTTTGTCATATAATAAGTAGCTGATAAATGGCCATAACCAATATTATTATTGTCATTTGTTGTTACTGAGAGGCAGGAAGGCACGGCGAATAGGAACCATGTGGGCGCAGGCCCTGGAGCCAGACGCCAAGACCGAAATCCCAGCTGAGTGACCAAGGCGAGATTCTTAACCTCTCTGCACCTCTGTTTCTTCATCCGAGAAATGGGGATGGTAATAGTGCATTAGTTCCTGTGGGACTATTGTTAAGGCCCGTAGGACAGGCCGGCATAGAGGATGCACTCAGCCCTGCAGCCTCTTACAAGTGCCAGGTGCTGCGTCTCCAGAGGTGAATAAGGTGTACTCAGCTGGAGGCAGACTTGTCTTGCTGTGACAGCAAGAGCACCAACAAGGAGCCACCAGCTTTGCCCTGGTGGCAGGGGCATGGGGTGACGCAAGGAAGGCCTCTCAGAGGGGCCATCTTGCTCCCCTCGTCCCTCCCCAGGAGCCAGCCCAGCTGCTCTGTCTCTGCCTAACCCTGCAGGAAAGGTCAGGAGAGCAGGCAGCAGAGCCAGATCGATCTCTGGTCCTGGCCCCCGGTGCCAATTTGGAGCTGTAATGAACAGAAGACAGATGGGCCTCTGTGTGCCGGAGTGCCAAGTCAAGGTGTGTGGTGAGGGCGAGGACAGGGGAGGAGGAGAAGGCTCTCGGGAGGTCTGTCCCATACACCCTCCTGGGCTCTGAGGCCCCAGAGTAAGTGATAGGACACCCCCACCCCAGGCCCCCTCGCCTCTCCCTTCAAGCACGCCTGCTTAAGCGGCTGCGTTGTGAGGCCACAGAGTTCCCTCTCAGGCCTTGCCTGCCCACACACCTTCAGAGCCCGGCCATTTTTCTGCAGCAAAGACCAAGGCCCCCACCCTCAGGCCATGTTTACAGAAAATCCTGGTTGCGGTCTTGGCTCAGCTTCTGGTGCTGTGTGGCCTCCAGGAAGCCACTCAGCTTCTCTGATCCTTAGCTTCCCCTGAGTCATATGAGAGCGCAAAGGCACACAAGTGCTTCCACTCTGGGTTGGCTGCCACAGTTCTTGTCCCCAGGGTTAGGTGGGGATCACGTCCCGGGAAAATCACACGACATTCTCACTAGGTGCGGAGCGCCAGCCTCTGACCTCCTCTTACCTCTCCCCAGGGAGGGACTTCACAAAATGGCAATAAGCATAGAAAAGGTGCTCAACATTATGAGTCATGGGAGGAAGACAAATTAAAACCACAATGAGAGCACTGCACGCCCACCAGAATGGGGAGCGTTTTTAAAATGACCATACCAAGGCTGGCAAGATTCACACGTGGGTGGGCGTGTACATGCTCACTGCCGCCCTGCAAAAGCGTTCGGCAGCTCCATCGAAAGCTAAATATATGCCTCTTCTGGGACCCGGGCACCCCACTCCTGCAGATGCAGCCAGGAGAAAGGAGAGCGTACAGCCACCGAAAGACATCACAAGATGTTCACGGCAGCTTAATCGGTAATAACCCCAAACCGGAAACAACCCAAATGTGCCTCCATAGAAGAATGCGTAAGTCGATGAAGGCATCTCCATACATGGAAACGCTACACGGCATTGAAAAATGAGCCACTGACACACACAGTATGACCAAATGCCAGACATAATGTTCAATGAAAAGACCAGACACAAAGGGGTACAGCTGTCTGAGTCCAAGTGAATGAAGTTCGAACATGGATGAAACTGATCTGTGGTAACAGGAGCCGACACAGTGGTACCTCTGGGGAAGTACGGACTCTGGCAGTCACCAAGGAGCCTTCTGGGGCACTGGAAGTGTTCTGACTCTTGGGTGGTGCTTCCATGGGTGTCTCCATAAATACATTTTCATCGAGGTGTGCACTTAAGGTTTGTGTCTTGTATAAGTAAGACATGCAAGCTCTTACATGTCTCGAATGTAAGACATACCTCAAAAAAAATTATAAAAGTCCCATAGGGAAGGCCCTGCCTTCTGCCCAAGCAGCTCCTGCCAGGCTTGGAATAACAGGTTTCCTCTCTTGAGGGAAGGCCTGCCAGAGGTGAAGGGCCTCAAAGACACAGGATGACAGAGCACTGGGGGTCCTCGGGGTGTCCTGCCCAGCCCTGCCATTTGACGGATAGGGAAACTGAGGATCAGAGAGATCCGAGGCCACAGGGAGCAGGTTCCAGAGCTGGGGCTTAAAATACCAGATTTCTTGCCATAGTGAATGTGCCTCACTGGCAGGAGTAGGGGTTAAGGGCTTCCCAGTGCGGGTGCCCCACCTGGAGATGGGGAGAGGCCAGTGACAGGGAGAGGTGGCTGGAAGGCCCTGAGGTTCCATGTCCTCTAACAAAAGGCCAATGAGCAGAAAGAACCTCTTATGTTGGCCCCCTTCATGGCCACAGAAGTGGGGTCAGGAGGACCAGCCCCCCACAGAGCAGAAGCTTCCAGAATGGGCCACAATATAAGAGAAAAGTAAAAGCAACCAACAGATTTTAGAAAGGGCACCAGTAAGTTCTCTAAGTCACTGTGTTTATCTGCAGACTTCCCTGAGGAACTGGCGGTCTGGGAGTCGGTGGATGGAGGCCTGAGGGCTGCACACATATGTAACTCCCACCCCAATTCCTATCAGGAGGCATCTGCCCAAGAACTCAGAATTTAGAGACCAAAGGGCCTGGGTCAAACCTAGCCCATCCTTCCACCCCTTTTACAGATAAGAAAACGGAGGCTCAAAGAGATTAACCTAAAGTCACAAGCAAGAACTCACCTTTATGCCACAATCCTCCCTATTTCAGAGAATATTTAGAGCTGAAAGGTGTTTAGGGAGCATCTGGCCCACTGTGTCATTTTACAGAGGGGAAACCAAGCAGGGATGGGGGTTGCCTGGCTCCGATTTCTCCAGACTCTCTGAGCCTCTGCTTTTATCTGTAAGATGGGAATGTGTACAGCCTACTTCATAGGGCTGAAGACTGGATAAACTAATACATATGTAGTAAGTGCCGAATAAACATTACTTCTTGTTATTGCTATTTATTGTTATCAGCTAAGCTCCCATGAGAGCCTCTTGATTATCTTGCCAGCCAGCAGGACGAGCCTGTGAGGACTGGCCCTCATCACTCTGGGTGAGCCAAGGCAGAAACGGCCCAGGGCACTATCGAGCAAGAGGCACTGCCCTCACCTGTCTTTCTCACTCTCCTGAAGGTAGTTGAGGTTGTAGACTTAATGATGAAGAATGAGGGCTCTGGAGCCAGACACTGATAATGTCAAATTTAGGCACCAAGGCTGTGTGACCTTGGGCTGGTTTCTTAACCTCTCTGAACCTTGGTTTCTTCATTTGTAAAAGGTGGATAGAATAGCACCTCCCTCATAGAGATTTTATGAGAATTAAATGAGATAATGTGCAGTGCCCGACTCACGGTAAGCGCTCAGTAAGTGTGAGCTAAAACTGTTATTAAGTCAAGGGTCTTCTGCGACCACCACTGGGGCGTTCCTTACCATGGCTCCCAATCCAGGATCGGGGAGGTGACCAGCTGGCCAGGCCAGGATAAAGATGCGGTTTATGTCAGAGAATTACTGCTTAAATCAACCTCGAGGTTTCATTTCACACATAAATTAGTGTAAAATTAGAACACCGAAACATGCCTACATAGCTGGTTGCCACATAAATCATCCAACCCTTCTGGAAAGTGGTTCTTGGCCACAGCCATAAGAAGTCAATATCCTCTGACCCAGTAATACCACTCCTGGGAACTCAGCCTAAAGAAATAATTCAACAGACTTAAAAAGAAAAAAAACCAAATATCCACATGAAATTGATCCCGCAGTGAGCATCTAGAAGAAGAATAACGAGAAACAACCTACATTTCCAGCAACAAGAGATGGTCAGGGGACGGATGGATGGTAGAGTCCACGGTGGACCCGGGATATTATGGCTATTAAAGGGTAATTACCAGCAATGCTGCCAGCTCTGGAACAATGTCTACATTTGGATAAAGGACCAAAAGGGAGCTGCAAAAACAAATAAAATAGTAGAATTAAATGTGATTCCCCCACAAAAAGAAGTTTGACTTCTTTCAATTAATAGCAACAACAATAACAAAAATAAAAACATAGACAAGAAGACAAACGACTTCTCCTATGCCCTCGAACGTGGCTCCCACATGAGGCCTGGCGGGGAGAGGCTGGGCCAGCGTGACCTTCCCTCTGCTTTGGTAGTTGGCCTGGTGGGGTGGGAGAGGGGTGATGCAGAGATGTGCCAGGTGGGGATGAACAGGGATGTGCTGAGGATTATGGGAGCACGGGTGGAGGTAGGCAGTGGACAGAGTGTGATGCAGGAGGGCCTCTGGGAGAAAGTGTCCTCAGAACACTCTTAAATGAGGATGGGCACTCTGGGGGAAGTCTAGGCAGAGGCAGGAATGAACTGGGAGATGGGCCAGATCCAAAATGGCAGCCTGGAAGGAAGCTGAGGAGTTTGCACCATAGGGGATCCTATGGGCTTAAGGACAATCCTTGGGGCTGCCTGGAGGAAGATGGATGGAAGGTTGTATCTGGGGCTGGGAGACCAGCGAGGCTGCTGCAAGGATCCACAGAGTGATGTGGCTGACTGGCAGGAGGAGGGAAGAGGAGGACTCAACCATGGCTTCTCAGAGCACACCTGAGAAGTCAGAGGACCTGAATTCAGGTTGGGACCCAATGATGGTAGGGGGCCAGTGGGCCGTCCAGAGGGAGGTGCTCAGCAAGCAGCTGGAGCTCAGGAGAGAAACCTGGGCTGGAGATAAATTGGTTCGAGGTGCTACAGTGGAATGGATGTTGGAAGCCTCAGGGTGCAGCTGAGCTCACCCAAAAAAGTAAGAGGAGAGCCAGGAGGAGCGCAAACATTAAGGAGGACCCTGAAAGGGGACAGAGAAGCAGAGAGGGAGGAGGGGCAGACAAGAGGTGTCTAGAAGCCAAGAGCATGGAGATCTGTAGGAGGGAATGATCGACGGGGTCAGATGTCAGAGAGGGGGCCAGCAAGATAAGGACTGAAACATTCTGTTCAGTTTATCAACTCTGGTGATGCCGCCATGAGCCCTTTCGGTGTGCCATGGTGGGAGAGAGATGAGTGGGGAGAAAGTAGACCCTGAAAATCTGGGGGCATCCTTTTGAGAATATTGGATGAGAAGAGACGGGAGAAACTAGACGGGGGCTAATGAATAGATGGAGTTCAACTGAGACCAGTCGTCTGATCCCCCCGTCTGCTGGGCTCCAGACCCCAGCTCCTCCAAAGACCCCCAAAGACACTGGCTCTGCCGCTGCCAGGCTCAGAAGGCAGACCTGGTGGGCGAGCAGCCTCTGCCTTTTTCTCTCCATGTCCACTGCAGTCAGAAAGCAAGAGGGGTGTGTGTAGCAAAGCCGGGACTACCCCAACCTGGGAAAAGGACCGGGTGCCAAATCCCAGCCACCAGGATACCCCCAGCATCAGCAGGCTGAGTGGAGAGGAGCTCACCCTGCCAAATGCACAGATGCTGGGGAAACAGGTCCAGGACAAGGTGCCCTGCCAGCCCCAGACATGGGAGGAAACACGGGTGCCATCTGGGTGTGTGAGCAGGGGCTAGGGCAGGCAAGAGGAAGTTTTTTGAAAACCAAATATATATATTTTTTACATTAATAGTCTAGTTCCTAAAAAGAAATTTTGTTCCCCTTTTTATTTTTGGCTATTTAAAACATTAGTAATGTTATAGCTTAATGATAAAAATAGCAATGACTCAAATTGATTGAGCATATCTCTGCCAGACACTGTTCTGGGTCCTTGACAAAGACTAACTCACTCAATCCTCCTAACACTCCAATGTGGTAGGTGCTATTATTGCCCCCATTTTACAGGTGAGGAGATTGAAACTCCCCTTCACTGACGACTTTCAGTATTTCCCTGATTATTATTATTATTTCCTGCTCTTGACTCTCATCCTAGAAATCCTCCAGGGTAGAGTGGGAAAAGGGGTTGCTGGTGGGAGAGACAAGACCCCCAGACTTTCCTTCTGCCTCTGCTGCCCACCTTAGAGGTCTCTGAGGCCCAGGTTTCTCACCTGTAAGGTGAGAGGATTGTCTGTGAAAGCTGTCAGGCTGCCCTCTGACACCCTGTGGGGTGGGTGCGGACACCAGCACAGACTTTGTGGAGCGCCACAGGACCATGGGCGTGGCCAGCCCTCCACCTGGGCATCACCTGTGCTGCTTGGCCAGAGATTTAACTGAGAGAGCCACAGGAGAGGGGGAGTCCCTACATTTCCTTTCTTCCAGCCCCTCCCCTTCCTCTGCCTTTGCCAGCTGCACCCGGCTTGGGAGGAGAGTAAAGGGGGCAGCAAGTGCTTTGGCCTTTCTCCCCCCTCCTTCTACAGGTCCGATTTTGTCGCTAACGCCCTCCCAAGATGTCTGTCTTGTCAGTCTGTCCAGCTCCCTCTCCAAAAAGGTTCTCACAGGGAGGTAGGAATGTGGCGACTTCGAGGGAGAAATGACTGGCCCAGGGTGGCCTCTCCGTCGGACCTCTTGTGTCTGACCCCAAGCCTGAGCCAAGAATGTCTGAAAAAGGTGAGTGGAGGAGGAAGAACTCAGGTGGGGTCCTATTCGCCACTCAGTCCCCATCCCAGAGCTGCCGGCTTCCAAGTATCCTGGCTGGGCCAGCACCACCTGAGCTCCTGCCTCCAGGCCCGTGGTCCGGTCCTCGGTGGGGCATACGGGGGTCCAAAGCCGTGAGGGGCGCGCGGGTTTAGCCTGTGGTACACTCTGCTCCCCGCTCTTCGGCAGGAGGGGAGCCCGCGAGTCCTATGCACAGCACATGGATTTCCTGACCAGAGGGAGTGCGTGCTGGTGCTGCTTTGGGGGCGTGTGGCAGAAGGAAATGAAACGGACATTTAATGAGGTCCTAGTACGTGCCGAGCATTTCACACACCTACATTTTAATCAATCCGCACGCCAAGTGGACACTTATACCCGCTTTACAGACGCCGAAACCGAGGCTTACAGAGGTGTCTGGAGGAAAACCGAGCCCTTCTCCTGCGCCGCGGCGTCAGCCTCTGGCCCGCATGTCCTACCGGAATCCTCGCTTCTCGCCGGCGAGGAAGGAACCATCATCCCCTTTACACAGATGGTAGATCTGAGGCTTAGAGACTCGCCCCCGTCCCCCGCCAGGGTCCGCCAGGGACCCTCAGCGCGGCGGTGGCGGCGGGAGCATGAGACGCCCGAGAGTGGCCCCTCCCATCCCCCCAGCCCCCCACGACGGCACGGCGCTGGGCGCGGCGCTCACCTCGATGCGGTCGATGCGGTCCCGGAGGGCGCGCACGGCGTCCTCCAGCTCTAGGATGAGCGCGGGCGAGTCCCAGGGCCCGTCGGCCATGGCGTCTCGGCGGGGCCCGGCGTCCTGGAGGCCGCGCGGCAGGCCGCTCTCGCAGCGGCCCAGCTTGCCGGTGAGCTCGCGGATGGTGTCCTGGTCCGCGCGGATGCGCGCCTCCTGCTGCAGCGCCGTCTGTTAAATATGACAACAATTTCATTTAAAAA
>NW_006437738.1:45519-65517 GCF_000325575.1 Pteropus alecto | reverse complement strand
AAGGTGGGGGCTCCGCCCGGGATGCGGCGAGGCGCGGGGAGCTGCGCCGAGAGATTTATCTTGCCGCGGTCACAATGCAGAGGGCGACAGCCCGAAGGTTGCGCGGCAGGACTCCTGGGCGACCCCCACCCCACGCCTCCAGGGCTCTGGCTCCCTCCCCGAACCGGTAATGCCAACGGCTACCTTGCGGGGAGCTTTTCCCCTGTCATGCTCTGTGCTGAGAGAGCTACAAGCTGGGTCCCAATTAAGCCCCACAGTGGACAAGCTCACAATACAAATGAGGAAACTGAAGCCCACTGAGGTCAGGTTGCTGTCCAAGGTCACACAGCTAGTATGCATTGGAGCAGCATTTTGGGCTCAGACACATCTGACTGGACGCAGACTATGGAACGGAGCCGGGTGGGCGTGGGGAGAGGAAGAAAAGAGGCCAGTGTTGGGGGCAGGAGACTGGAGATTTCGAGCCAATCTCTATTTATACTATGGCCACTTCCCGCTCCTGACCTCCTGAAGGAGCAGAGTTCACTCCCCTACACCCCCATCAAAAAACAAAAACAAAAACAAAAAATCCTCCTGTGATCTTGAAGGGCTGCAGAAGTTCCTCTCCTGACTCCTTGGGGGCACAGACCATGGAGAGAGAAGACCCCTCTCCCCACTGCAGTCTACGTTAGGATGGCAAACCCTGGCAGGCTGTGGACCAGGCACTCGAAAGAACAAACAGGAATGGGAGTGGGGCGTGGTGTGTGGGTGGTGGAGGAGTCTCTTAGTTTCTCCTGTCAAATATGTCTCTATATATTTTGTTGCAAATTAACTCTGCAATTAATAACTTAAACAAACAAAAAAATCCTACCATCCTTTACAATCCGGCTCCAGTTCCAATATTCCACAAGGCATTTTCTGACCAAAGTGGGTTCCCAGGGCTGTAAGGGCACTCAGAAGGCTGTGGGTGGTGACACTGCAGCCTGGGATAAAGGAGAAGGGGAATCACGGGCCAAGGCCACAGCTGGGTCAGTCCTGAGCCCAGGTCACACCCAGAACTGTCTCCCTTCCAAGCTCACATTCTTGACTTGAAGGGAGGCTCAGAATGGGGCTCTGGACCACCATGGCTCCGTGTAGTCTCTGCACAGTGCTGGCGATGGAGAAAGACCAGAACATTTCTCAGGAGGCAACAGCCCTAGGAGACCCAGCTTGGCCACTGAGATCCTGCCAAGTGGTCCCTGGGCACATGCTCCATATACCCCACACCCCGCCCCCAGCCCCGAGATGATGTCCGCCCTGCTTACTCCATCTCTGGGCGTCAGAATCATCTGAGATGTAAACTGAAAGCGAAGCAGATGCAACCCCACACCATGAACCCCTGAGCCGCATGTGCGTGGATATGAGTTGTGCTCCTTGGAGCAGTGACCTGGAACCCCGGCCTGGAGGGAGCATCGCTGGACTGAGAGGTGGGCCAGGCTCTCTGAAGGCAAAGGCAGGCATTAGAGGGCCATGAGGTCCTGAGGGTTGCATGAGGCACCGGGAATCCCGGTGTGAGGACAGAAACCCACACACAACATCTGGAGGGAAAACTGTTGTAGAAACTCCAGGGAAGGGCAGGGGAGGCCAAGGGAGGGGTCTGCCACCGAGAGCAGCAGGGGCACTGTGGCTTTGGCACCAGATGGTGCCACCTTTATATGAGCTGCCCTGTGAGAGTTGGGGGTAGTTGGATAAGAGGGTCCAGAGGCTAGAGTCGAAACTTGTTTAAACTGGCCTGTTTATTTGCTAAGATGACTTTTTAAACCTGTGACATGAACAGGTCACTCTCTTGCTTTTAAACCTATTGTTGGCTCCCCACCCTTTATGGGATAAAGTCCAATCTCAAGAGGCAGTATTGCCTAATGGTCAGGGGCATGGATTCTAGAGCTAGAAGTGCTAGTTCGAAACCTTCCTCTACCTGTCACCAGTTGTGTGATCTAGTTTGCAAGGAGGCTAAAGTTTCAGGCCTTTCACAGTTCTTTACACCCTCTCTGTCTCTGTTTTTCCGTCTATAAAACGAGGACTAATAGGAGTACAGGGAAAGCCTCAACAAACGTTGTGTTTTATTATGTCAGCTTCTCTTGGTTTGTAAGACTGTTGGTAATTTGGACACTGCTCACCCTTCCAACTTCATCTCTGATCCCTCACTGCCCGGAGCAGTATCAAACTGTGCATAATCCCCCAGATAACACGGAAATGTCTCCTCTCTCTGCCTCCGTTCATGCTGTTCCCTACCTGGAATGCCATTTCCTCCTTCCTGGATTCATCTCATCCCCAGCATCCAGCAGGGGGCCCTACCCCAGGTAGTTACTAATTCCAGCACAGGCAACACAGGCAGCGGAGGGGGGATGCTAGGACAGGGAGGTCCTGAAACCCACCTCTTTGGGGCTCTGGGAGAGACCCCCCCCTTAATCCTAACACAGAATTCTTTAAGAGGTGGTCAGAAAAGGATTCTCGGGGAGACTTCCGTATGGCGGCAACAGTCCCATATTTTCCCTCTAAATTCTCACGTCTCCTCGGATTTTTGTTTCTTCGCTTTCATTCCATTCTTAAGGAAAGGGAATTCTGCCCCAAATAAATATAGTCATTCATTCAAAATATATGTTTTGAGACCGACTCTGTGCTAGGCATAGTGCCAGGCCCTGGGGAGAGCTGGAAACAAGCTCATACTTTATATTTAATGGGGAGGCAGGCAGTCAACAAATGAATAATTCAATAAACAAGTTAATTTATAACAGTAATGGGAACTGCAAAGAAAATTTTAAAATATGATAGAAAATTACAGGAGGTGAGTGTTGGCGAGCTGGGAGCTGGGCATTATTTATAAGGTTGTCAGAAGAGGCTTGCAGTTGGGCTGAGACCTGAATGACCTGAGAAGCCAGCCATGCAGATATGTAGGGGACAGACTGAGTGTTCTAGGGGGAGAGAACAGCTAGTGCAAAGGCCCTGAAGCAGAAATGAACTTGGCTGTTTCAGGAATACAAAGAAGGCCAGTGGGGCTAGAGCAGAGTGAACTCCAGGGGAGAGAGGGAGCTGGAGGGGAAGGCAGGGCCAGGTCACGTGGGGCAGTACAAGCTAAGAAAGGAATGGGTTTGATTCTAAGCCCAACTGCAGCTCTTTAAGCAGTGAAGTGACATCATGCGGTTTATGTTTGTAAAAGGTTACTCTGGTAGTTGCTTGGAGACTGGGGCATAAAAGGAGAGGGGAGGAAACAGGGAGACCAGCTAGGGACCATCACCCCCCAGGTAAGAGGAATAGAGGCTTGGAGGTTATGATGATGGAGAGAAATGGATGGATTGATTTTAGAGGTAGAGTTTGTCAGCTGGGTTCCCCAGGAAGCAGATACTGAGACGGGTTTAGACACGCAGGTGGTTGATTGGGGGCCAAGGCCAATGAAAGTTCAAAGGGGAGGAGGGAGAATTGTGCAGGGAGAGCCTCAGACCTCAGTGCAAATCTGACAAAGTCTTGACTGATCCAGCAAGGAGCTCTGGGGCCAAGACCGTCTATTAAGGAAGTTTTGCATTGGGCAGAAATTCCCAGTCCCTAGGACCTTTTCATGGTCATTCATTAGCCGGGAGCTGGGAGCTGTTCCAGAAGAGGGTGGGGTGATGTCCACACAGAAACCTGCACATAGATGTTTATAGTAGCTGTATTCATAACTGCCAAAACTTGGAAGTCACCAAGATGTCCTTCAGTAGGTGAATGGATAAGCTGGGGTACCTCCAGACAATGGACTATTACTCAATCCTAGAAAGAAATGAGCTATCAAGCCATGGAAAGACAAGGAGGAAACGTAAATGCACATTATTAAGTGAAAGAAGCCAGTCTGTAAAGGCTACATACTGTATGGTTCTAATGACATGACACTCTGGAAAAGGCAAAATGATGGAGACAGCAAAAAAGATCAGTGGTTGCCAGGAGTAATAGGGGAGGGAAGGATGAGGAGGCAGAGGACAGAAGGTTTTTAGGGCTGTGAAACTATTCTCTATGATACCATAATGGTTGATGCGCATCATTTTACATCTATCCAAGCCCATGGAATGTACAACACTGAGAGCGAACCCCAGTGGAAATTGTGGGCTTCGAGTGATAATGATGTGTCAAAATAGGTTTATCAGGGAACAGCTCCTCCAAGGTCCCCCTGGGCCTTTCTTCCTAAGGGGACATTTAGAAGTAGGGCTTGGTAGGATGAACGATAGTCCCCGTCACTGCAGTTGGTCTCAGGGCCCCAAGAGGTATTCACTGTCCCCCTCACCACCCATTCTAACCCCTCTTGCCTTCCATCATTACCTCTGCTGAGAGAGAGGAGAGGATTACACTTGCCTTCCCTAGCCCAGTGAAGTCTACGGTACAACATACCTGCTCAATTAATGAGATACAGTTTTAAAGCGGGGAGAGGGTAGAATTGGGCAGAGAAAACCTTCACCATAATAAAGTCATTTGTAAAAGAAGGAGAGAACCATGCTAGTTAGGTGACTGGTAGTCTTTGCTACAGGCACATGCTAGAGTTTGACCTTAGGGCTTAAGGTGACCACCCTACCCTAGATTGAGCGCTGGAGTCCTGCGTCCTGGGAAGATGGGGCCAGCTGGTCACCCTGTTTCCAAAACGCACTCCCTCGGTGCTGGCACATCATGGATATGGAACGACACGTGACTCTCCCAATCCCTGCCTCCTCAGCCCTGTGCTTCCTCCACTACCGTCTCCCACTTTACCTGTGTCCTGCAGGCTGTGACTCCTCCAGGGCACGGGCCGGCTGTGTCATCCTCATCTCTGTGTCTCCAGGGCCAGCACTGTGGCTACGCAAACTCACAGCGAATGAAGACGACCTCTCTTGGGGTGTGTGTGTGAGCCAAAGAACCTCCTTTCCCCAGGGGTGGGAAAGTGAGGACACAAAGCGCTGCCTGTGTCCATCCTAGACATCTCCAACCCGAGGGTCCAGTCTCCACCCAGGGATGGACCGTCCCAGGACCAGAGTCGCCTCAGCCTCCTCATCTACGAAATGGGCCCATGATCTCTATCTCATAGGATTGAAATGAGGATTGGATAAGACCAGATGAGCTGTTGTATGTAAGATTTTTCCAGGGACTCAGAGGGAGGGGACATTTCTTTCCATGCTGCTTTGTATTCCCAGGGGCATGGCGCAGTGCCTAGCACTTAGTAGGTGCCCAATACATGCTACCCCCTTCCTTATTTACTGTCCTGGCAAACGAGCTAGTTACAGTGTGAATCCTAGCATGTGTTAGGTGCTCACGACATGTTAATGTTCTTTTTTACTTCTTTACCTTTATTCCGCAGGTGCCTCCACAGTTGCTCTGTCCTTTGGTGGACCCTCCTGCCCCCTTTCTGAGCAGAGTTGGGGAATCATCCCAATGAACGCACCCCAGCCTGCAGCCTCCCAAGGGGAAGCAGGGCTCAGGTGGGGCCCAGAACTGTTTGTGTATTAGCAGTGGATGCTGGGATTAGGCGCCCAACCAGAAGGGAGGGGCAGAAGCCAGGGAAGAGAGAGCTTTCCTCTCTGGGGAAGCCCAGAGATTTCCATCCAGGGTTCCCGCTTCTCTGAAAGCAGCAAAAGGCGCCAACCCAGCTCACGTGCTCGGGCAGGAAGCAGGGACATCTGTTCCCAGCTCAGGAGGGGCTGAGAACCAAGGAGGAAGCGGGTGTTCGCCTCGCAGGGGGCTCGAGAATTGGCTGGAATGTGTGTGCCTGAGTCCAGGCCCAGCCAAGAAAGACCAGAAGGAGCGGCCACCTAAACAGGCTATGTCCCTTTTCCGAGGCTGTCAGGGCTGGGGCCTGCATGCTCTCACGGCGTCACGTCATCCCAGCTGTGGTCAATCCGTTCCTCCTCCCCGCACTTTTCACTCTGTCAGCTCCTCCCCTGTGGCAACCCTGGAGCCCCATATTATTATCATCCCTATTTCACAGGAAGGAAGTAGAAACTAAGAGAGGTGCAGTCATTTGCCCAGGTCCCGGAGTCAGTGGGTGTACACTTGAGATCTGAACCCAGAAGTTTTCAGATTCCACATTGCACGTTCTTACTCTCTCAGAGTCCATCAGACCCTGCCCAATGAGGAGGCGGCCAAGTTCATCCTGGAGCATCCTTCTGCCCTGGGCTCATCCACCCTTCTCCAGGACCTTCCCTGTTCCCAGCAGCCTGTCTAAACCCACTGGCCACTGCAGCCCCCATCTGCCCTCACCCAGGGGTCCCAGCACCAGTTTCCAGTTGCACTAATCTGTAACCTGCACGCCCCCCACAAGTCGAGAACTTCCTGTGGTCGTGCACCATGTCCGCCTCCTATCTGGGTCACTGGCACCCAGTTCAGGGTCTGTTTGCTTCAGGCATATCTCATAGCTTTTTCCGTCACTCTTGGGGTTTATTTTTTAGATAGTAAAACAGTCTGGTCTAATAGCAAAGCTTTAAGCTCTATTCAGAGCTTCTCCTCTCCCCCAGCTCAAGTCTTCCTTAAATTCAAAGGCTTTATAATGAGGAAGGAGGCATGGTGGGCTTCTCTTCCAAGATCCAACGTGGTCTGCCTTCCCCTTATCCCCTCTCCCACCAGGTGCCTCTATTTTCTCCAGGATTGGAGCTTGGGGCAGGGAGGAGAGGTGGCAGGTAAGTCTGACCTGGCTGGTTCCGGTGTTCTCAGGAGACCCAATGTTCTCAGGTGGGTCAGGTGCCTGGAGACTGGCTCTTCCTCATTAGGGGTACTTTTGTGGATTCTTCAGAGACACCACCCCCAACACTAGGGATCTCCCACCTGCAGTTCTCACGTGGGCAAAGGGTCCCCTGACGGCTCGTGCTTACAACCGCCCTTCAGTACCTGTCTTCAGGGGCCCACCTGACACAGGTTCTTCTGAGAGGATCATGTGCCCTTCTCTGCTTCCCTCCACCCCCAATCCTCTTGGGACAGGATCCTAATTCAAAGTGACCTCAAACCAGCCACATTCTGCAAGGTTCTCGTTGGGGCCCCAGGAAACAGGCTTGCCTCCCTGCCCCCGAATGCTGGGCCATTTTCAAAGCTGCTTGGTCACTTCCTCCATTCCTCCCTCGTGGAAGCAAGAAACTCTAGCGAGCTTCTGACCTTTGTCCCTAGTTGCTTCACCTCCCAAATCCCAGTGGACATGTGCCATGTCCCCAGATTCTCTCAGGTGTCTCACTCAGCTTCAGTTGGGGACCATGCCAACTGTTTCTAAAGAGAGCTCCCCCTCCGGTCTCTCACCCCCTACCTGGCTTCTTGGCCACATGGTCATGAAGGGTTGACGGACCAGGGGCAGTTCTGGCCCAGACCTTTTGCAAGTCTACACTTTGTAACAGGAGTACTTGCTGTCCATTGTCCTCAGCTTTGGGGTCTGGGTTGGAGCGGGTAGCAGGGCTGAGGAGAAAGGGAGGGATTTGAGTGGCACTTCCACTCAGGGGTCAGTTAGTCACTGATGCTGGTGGCTGGCTGTAAAGGGATGAGTCAGAGACAAGGCACAGAGTCCAGGCCCCCTCAGGAGAAGGCGGTGAGCCGGCAGCCTGTCGGGGTGCCAATTTGCAGTCGGAGATGGGTTTTGAACACGGAGTTTGAGGGCTTCACCTGCAGGCGGTGAGAGTGATTGAAAGCGTGGACTTTGAAGTCAGGGCCTTTGGATTTCGATCCCTGCTCCGCAACTTACTAACGGTGTCACCTGGAGCAAGTGACTCAACCTCTCTCTCTGGTTTCCTTGGCTGCACCGTGGGAAGGTTAGCGCCAGAGTGACAATCGAGAGGGTAGCTCAGGGCCTGGCTCATGGAGCACTCAGCAGAGCGATCCCACGGAGAATGGAGTATTACTCTTGTCTTCCGTTTTACAGGTGGGGAAACTGAGGCACAGCAGAGCTAAGCAATATGCCCAGGGTTCCACCCATGTGGACCGTCCAGCTCCAGTGACTGTGCCCTTCCTTGCCCGTCAGGCTCTGTGGAGAGGATGCTGGCATGGCGGGGGAGTATGACTGTATGGGTTCAAATCCTGCCTCTACCATGTAGAAATTTTTGAGCAAGTGCCTTCACCTTTCTAGACTTCAGTCCCTGCATCTATACACTATGGGTACTGCGCTCTCTGGGTTGTGAGGATTTAATGAGTTAATCCTTGTAAAGGCCACTCTGTACATGTTAGCTTTCTTTCCGAGAGTAATTCTGAGTTGGAAAGAGGATTTAGAAGAAGCCCTCTCTCGCATTTTACGGAAGAGGCTACAGAGGCCCAGAGAGAGTGACTGACCAGCTTGTGATCACACAGCCGGCAAAGCTTGAACTGCAGTGTTTTCTACTACCGACAAGCTGTTTCATGGGAAGAAAGCATCAAGAAATGGTGAGCAGACAGCTGGAACACCCAGACCGGAAGTCAGAGTGGTCCAGTCTAGACACATAGATCTGGTCTACAGCCATGCTACCCTGAACAAGCCCGATCCCGTCTGATCTTGGAAGCTAAGCAAGGTCGGGCCTGTTTAATACTTGGATGGGAGACTACCTAGGAAGACCAGGTGCTGTAGGCGTAAAGTATAAGAAAATAAAGGATTGTAAGCTGACAAGGTCCTTGCAATCTGTGAGGTCAACCAAGAACTGCTTGCTTAAAAAAAAAAAAATGAGATACATAGATCTGGAAGATGTCTCTCCTTACCCACATGGCGCTGGGACAAAACCTTTCACGCCCATCGCTTTCAGTCCTCCCATGTAACCTGGCCGAGTAGGGGGTACTGGCCTCCTTCACTGCTGAGGAGCACTGAGGCCTGAAGAGGGGATGTGACCGAGCAGCCTCAAACCCGGCACCTGAACCTGGACAAGGGTCTCTTTCTGGTGTCTGAGTTGTGACAGGCAGGCAGGTGGGCGGATGGGCACTGGGAAGAGGGTCAGGGATGATGAAGGCAGCAAACCTCCGCTAGGAAGCCACTGCATGGAAGCTGAGCCCCGAGTACCTGCAGGGAATGCCAAGGGAGCCAGTGAGATTAAGATCACTTTAATGAGTCCCCACGGAGAACAGAGTCCACATTTGCCTTTTTCAAAGTGTGTCCCATTTCCTTGCTCACAGATGGGAATATCAAGCCTTAACAGAACCTCAGGGATCTCCAAATCCATCCACAAGAGCATGTTGCTCGTGCTGGGATCAGACCATGAGGCAAGGTAGGCAGGGGAAGTTTGGCAGGGGGCTTGTCTTTATGTCACAGCACCGAGAACCCCGGCCACCTGGCTTTGTCTCACTTCCATCAGCTCACCTTGGCTCTGCACAGATGTCTCCCAGACCCTCTGGCTCATAAAGGCTGATTGCTGGCGGCCGTCCTTTAAATGGAGGCTCATGCCATTGTCACACTCTGGGCTCATCCTTTGGAAAAGACAGAAAAGACTTTGGTCTTTTGCTGTAATGAAGGTTGCATCCCGTGTAGAGGGACCAGAGGGGGATCTGTTCCCATCCAGCTTCGACTCCAATTAGCTGTGCCCATCCTGTGTCTGCCGTCTATTAGTACTTCACATCCATCCTTGGGTCTCACTGTTCTAGAGAGTTCAGAAAGTTGAGGAGGGAGCAAAATGAAGAAGAAAGGGAGATCTGGGTTACTGTCCAAATATACGAGGTTTTGATTTTTAACTTTAAAAATGGAGCGATGCCAATTTCTTGAAATTTATTGGGACTTGCATTATGTCCTACTACATGATATGTGATAATTTTTGGAAATCATCATCGCACACCTGAAAATAATGTTATCAGGTGCAGGATTCCACATGTACTGTTTGTTGTTCTGCCGTTTGTCTTTGTGGCTTGCATCTTCGTATGTTTCGTAATTTTGGATTGTGAGCTCATGTTTATGAGGGTTTTATCTGTGAGAATCCGTGTGGCTTTTACTGTGGGACTGTCCCTCCAGAGAGGTTTGTATTCGCTGCTGCCACATGCTCTGTGGGTGTAACCCCACATTTGCTTTTTATGTTAATTTCCAGACTTGAGAGTTCTGAGACCACGTGGGTAATGCAAATTCAAACCTTGAATTTGTATTAGGGAAGGTCTAGAGTTAAAATTTCTTAAAAGAGACTTCATTTTAATTTTTCCAAGAGACAAAAAATAAGACACACAACTTCACAACTTCTCTGACGACTTCTTCTTCCTTTTGTAGGAAGGCTAATTTTTCTCATTCGCTCTTTCATTGAGGATATGGGTCCAGCTTTATTCAGGTGTCTTAGATCCAAATCTCTTTTGGCAAGGGCCCAAGGCCTTGTCTTAAATTCCCATATAGATGTCAAATCCAAGCTCCTTGGTTCTCACGATCCGCAAAGGCCAGCAACACCTCCCCAGCCCTGTCCCCATGACACCCACAGAACCCCCAGCAGACCCATCTGCTTGTCACTCTAATTTTGTCTTCCACTTTGTTTGTGGTCCTTGGGAATTTCTTTACTATCTTGGAAGCTCGGCTGGGTATTTAAAAGAATGTCTGTTATATTTTATGTAGCGTCTCAAAGGACTATCTTGCAACAGGCTCTTTAGAACGTACCATCTACCATGCTTGAAACTTAGGTTCCACTCCTTCTGTCTCTCAGTGACCCTGGGAAGCCCTCAGCCCTACCCTGCCCTACCTCATCTGTCTGATGGGACACATCGTCTCCCAGCCACGTATCACTCACAACCTCACCCAGAAAAAGGTATGAGCTTGGGAGGGTGGGGCCAGATATCTCAGTGGCCTCTGGAGCTAAGCACCTAAGTCCCTAATGGTCCTTCCAGGATGTCTGGAGACCAGTCAGTCATCTGAGTCGAGCGACCAAGACTCTTCAACGAAGGGACAGATTTCTCCAGCAATGCCTGGGTGGGCAGGAACTCGCCCTGAGCCTAAAACCCATGGGTGAGAATCCCTCCCAGGCTCTCTGATTCACACTGACTTGTCCCAAACTGAACTCATCTTCCTCCCAAGCTGACTCCTCTGCCAGGTGTCCCAGCCCATGACCATTGCCAACCCACTCCTTCACCTACGCCAGATCCCCAGGAAGTTTCTAGAGGGCCTCTCTCACAAGCACTCAGAGCCAACCATCAAATCCTCAATATTCTAAGCATCTCCTGATTCTGGCCACTTCCTGTCATCCCCACTGCCTCAGCCCCAGGCCTCATTACCTCTCACCAGGGTTATTTCAAGTCTTATCCCTTTGTACCTCCTCTGACTCAGATACTCAGAGTGCATGGATGTCTAGAGGCCAGGGGGGGTCACCTGCAGCTTCCTTCATGTCCCCACTGCTGCGATCAGGCGTCCTTGCTCCTTGGCCTCTCAGGCCAGTGGGCTTTTTGAAGTATGAACTTAGAAACCAGCAGCCTGAACAAAGAATGGGCGGAATGGGCATACGAGCTTGTGATCTGGCTCGAGGGGGCTTGGCATTTGGACGCAACCATTCTGACCCCTCTTGGTCACTTTAGGCACAGCCTGACAAGGACAGAATTTTCGGCTTCTAAAAAAGTGACCGAGTAACTTCACAAAATTGTCATTCTCACCACCTCCCGACCCCCATGCCCTACCTGCCCCAATGCTGAGCTTCACCCCACAGCTGACCTGTGCCCTGGCGAGGCCCAGGAGTAGGGTGAGGTAAGGGGTGGGGGCCAGATCAGGCACTGCCTGGCAGACAGACCCTGAGACAACCAGCAGCAGCCGCGTGTACCTGGCCGACTCATCTCAGATGGGCTGTTGGGCATGACTTTGCCCAGCCCTTGTCACAAACCCTTGAGCTGCCATGGTCACACTCATTCACCCGCAACCAAAAAGCAGATGTAGCTGCTTAGTAAGTGCTAAGACACAGCAGTGACTCTGCCCTCAGAACACACTTGCCTGGAGGGGCAGTCCCTGTGTTCTTGATCCCAGGGCTTGGGGTTTGGGGGGCACGAAGATGGCCCACAGGGAAGCCCCACCCTACTGCCAGAGCAGTGCCCCCTGGGGCAGACGAACTGATCGATTGCTTCAGCTCGCTAACCCCCAGGACACCGGCTCATCACTTCACACCTCACTGGGCACTGGTGGGGGGGTAACAGGGGTGAGGGGGGCGGGGTGGGGTGGGGGTTGGAGGGGGCTGAGGGGAGACAGCTGAAGTGCTCCTTGGTGCTTGCTGACTTGTTTTGTTTGTTTGTTTGGTTTTAGTACTGAATGAGGATTTGTGGAGAACAGCCAGGCAAGATGACTAGGTGGAGGCAGGAAGGGAGGGGTGACATGGAACAGGTGTCACGGACGAGGGCCAGTCCTGAGTTCACACCGGAGTCCAACCCCCCTCGCCCACCTTCCCACCTACTTGCCGGGCTTCTGTGGCTCATGTGTAGGACCAGTTGCAGACAGGGACATCCTCCCATTTGTCCTGCTGGCAACTTAGGGACAGCGAGGGACCACAGGTCAGCGCCAAGGAGGCCACTGCAGGCAGAGGGAGAGCACCTGGAGAGACTGTGTGGGGGGGGGTAGCGGGGGAAGGCACCCCAGGGAAGGCTGCCGGGCTGGGACTTGGGACAAGGTCCTGAGGGCAGTGAGCTCTGAAGGCTTCGGGCAGGATGCCAGAGCCCCGTGGCGCTGGTGTGGAAGAGGCAGGGGGGTGGTGAAGGCAAGATGGAGCCTGGTGGACCAGGGGGCTCTGCAGAGAACAAGGCAGACCAGCGGGGGTAGGGGTTGGGGAGACACAAGGTGCCAGGCTAAGGGGATGGGGGGCTGAGGAAGGGGAGGCCTGGAAAATGTGCGGCCATGGATGTAGAGGTGCAGCTGGCAGTGTGCAGGGGTGCTGCTTTTGAAGCCCCGTGGGCACCCTGCAGGGGAGAGGGCTCAAGGCTGCGTGTCTAATTACAGAAGACACACAGTGCCCAGAAAACACATTTCTCCAAAATGGAAGCGGCTCCTTATTATCAAAACATTGAACCAAATTGAGGAACCGCTGGCAAGGGCTGCCCGTGTCCTGCACCCCGGGCTGCTCTTTCCCAGGCTCTGGTGTGACAAGCTTGTCGGGGCTCCGGACCCTCAGCCCCTAACTCTGTGGATGCTGTGATTCCAACTGAGGAGCAGGCACTGTGGGTATCCCCGAGGTCCTGGGAGGTGGGAAGCATTGCAGTTTCGCCTGTGGTGGGCCACCGGCTCAGCTCACTCACAGGCTGTAGGCTGGAGGGGGTGGGAGGTGGGAGCCTGGAAGGGCGGGAGCACTGGCTGGCCACGGCGGAGAGGCAGGGCCTCGTGCCTTCTACAGACCACAGTCACAGGCGCAAGAAATGAAACACACATCCTTGGCCCAGGGGCTAGGCCTTAGCTTCGGAATGTGACAATTTATTGGGGGGCAAAAGAAGCTTCTTACTCCCCCTTCCTGGCATTGATACAATATTGAAGAGCAGCAGAACAAAACATACAAGACGAGAGTAATCGGCACGAACCCCCCTCCCCCGGCCCGGAAACGAACCGAATCCAGAACAGAACCAAAACCCACACGCGAAACAAGCCGTCTTTTCCACCCGCAGTCTCTGGGGACGGGGACCTCCTCAGGCTGGGGCGGCCTGTCCACTTCCTTTCCTGCCGACCTAGCTTCCTATCTTTAACCACTGGAGGCGAAGTTTAGCCAGCTGGGAGCTGGATGGTTGAACCACAGACAAAGGCAACGACACTTCATTTTTAAAATGAGAAAGAGAAAACAGACAGTGCCCTCCCCAAATATAGAGCTATATATGTATATTTTATATATATAGAATTCATTCGTGCACAATTCACTAAATGAGCTTTTCAAAAATTAAAAAAATTATAAGATACATTTCTTTAGGCCTTTGTGTTTTTAAATTAAAATCAACAAAAAGAAGTCTCCATCTGCACTCCGGCCAACAGCAGGGGCCGGCCCAAACGCCTCGTTCCTTCCACCCTGGCCTCTTGCGAAGGGTCCCCCGTTAGACCATCAGCCCTTTTGCCTAGTGGAAGCACTGCACACAGTAGGCGCTCGCTCACTGTTGGGAGTGGGGTGCTGACTCCTTCGGGGTGGGGAGGACCCTGCAGGCCTGGAAGGTGGGGTCCTCAGTCTTCACCTAACCTGTCCCATCTGGCAAGATGGGTCAAGCTGGGGAGACTCTCGTGGAGTTTTAGCCCCTAATTTTGGGCTCTCTGAATCTGAGAGGAGATACAGACAGAGAAAAAACAAAAACCCTTAAACACTTTTTTTCTTCTTTTTAAAAGTGATTCCTTAAACCATACAAGCCTCCAAGAGGCTGCCTTGGGCTAGTGCATGGGAGCCCAAAAGTGGAACCAATAGGCTCCACTGTCTGGCATGGGCCAAGTGCAAAAAAAAAAACCAAAAAAACAAAAAAAACCACCACCAACAAAAAAACAAAAATAACCCCCAAAACCCAAAAAGGTGGGAAAGGTGGTACGTTCACTTGGGTCCCCACAGAGGCTAGAAAGGCTGGTGCCAGCACACACCCCCTCCCCCCACCACTGTTCCCTACTCTGGACTGACCCCTGACCAAGGAATGCCTGGCTCAGGGGTGGCCTGCCAGCTTTGTGGTAACTCCAGGGCCCTGGGCCCCACCTCTTAAAGGGACTTTAAAAAGGTCACAGGCCAGAGCAGCTGGGTGGGCTCTTCACCCCAGCGAAGCAGCTCTGCCTCTCAGGGTCAAGTTTCCTTATCTTAAATGGGGTGACCCCTCCCACTCTGCCCACCTCACGCTGAGGCTGGGGACTTGGTCGTCACCTCTTTCCAGAGCAGTGGAAGGATGGAGCTCATTTTGACCCTGTCCTCTTTGCAGGATGAGAAAGGGGGCTATGGGAGGCTGTGGGGGTCTGGAGGCCCCGCGCCAGCCATCCCCACCACCACCTAATCCTCGGCAGCTGCCCGGACAGCAGCAGCGCTGAACGAAGAGGCCTTGCCACCCGATACACCCACTTCAGAGGGGGCGAACTGAGGGTCAGAGGGGAGACCGAGACAGGGATGGGTCTTTTCTCGTCTCAGACACCAGACCTCACCTGCTTCCTATGACACATGGGTACGGAGGGGTGGCATTAAGCGGGGATGAACAATGCCCCAACCAATAATGAACACGGGAGACAGGGCTATGGGGATATTTCACATACAAAAATAAAGCAAACCGGACTGCAACTTCTGCTTGGTAATTAGGCAAACGGAAAAGCAGCAAGGGGAAAGGGCCCACGGGAGGCTGACCGTGCAAGAGTGTGTGGGGCGGAGGCTTCTGGGCTCCCATTCCAAGCCGCCCTAGGAGAGGTAAGGAGGGCTGATTGCTCTTGACCCCACGCCCTTGGCCCTCTGGGGAGCTGTCTGCCTCAGAGCAGTGTGCACGCGTGCCCTCTACACGCACTGAGGCAGGGTGGGGTCTGCACGTCTGGGGGGTGGGGGCACAACCCGCCAGCCCGTGGAAAGAGAGGCAGGCACTCCCTTCTCCCTACGGTTACCGCCAGCCCTTCCTGGTCGCCACCTAAGATTCTCCCAGAGTCCACAGCTCCTGTCTTCCTGAAGCCTGCATTTCCTATCTGGCCAGGGAAGCTCAGGGGGGTTATGGTCTTCGGGGTGATGGGGAGGGAGATGTCCCCCACGGAGTGGCGGTAGTAAGGACCAGATGGCCCAACAAGCTGCCAAAAGAACGAAGGACAGCCAGAAACCCAACTGCACCCACTCACCAGCCTTCCTGGAGTCACTGACAGTGGGACCCCCGCTGACCCCACCTCCCCAAATCTCAGCTCCATCTGCTTGAGCCCCTGCAGCTTCTGGCTAGTTCCCTTGGAACCGGCTGTCATCCTTTCCTTTGAGCGAGGACAGGTGTGAAGTCTAGGCCCAGGACAGGAGGGAGGGCTCACTCTGTCTTGCACAAGGAAGACAGCCGGCCACAACCCTGGGGACCCGCCAGCCGGGCCTGGGCCTCCATGCCTGTCCCTAACATTGCCACCTCACCTGTGCAATCACTGCGTTACTAGTTTTTCTTTAAATATCTTTCTCCCCACCCCCCCCCACCCCATAGGAATCCCACAGTATTTTTTTTTCCTCTTTTTTTTTTGTTTTTTGCAAAACTAATTCTTTCACTTTCCTGTCATAAAATCACCTCTGAAAACACAACTTCTTTACAAAAAAAGTCACGAATGACACAGACTCTCAGGAAAACACATTTCTATGGTCTCTGGAAACACCTGTAACTGGCATCCAGGTGGTCGCTCACCTGGGGTGAGGGGTCGGGGTAGGGAGGATCACCTCTAAGGACAGAGGAGAAACACCAGCCCTTATTTGGGGGGAAGCCAATTGGCACTTGGACGGCCACAGAGCCAACACAAAGGGCAGGTGGGGAGGGGTCCGGGAGTGCCAGCCCCCCAAACACTGTGAGGGCCCTTGTTCTACATCCTAGGGTGGGGAGGGACAGGGGCCAGGCTGCAGCCCCTGGTGGGAGGTTTGGAAGAAGAGTCCTTCCACGCTTAGGACAAAGGCATTTGTTCCCTAACTGGACCCCCTTGCTGCCTCCTCCTACCATCTGTCATCATGCTTCAGAACCGAGACGCCTGTTGCTGCACACACCAGGGAGCTCCGCTGCGCCTCGCACGGGGACACACCGCTCATGCCCCACTGCCGGGGACAGCGGCCCAGGACTGCCCCCCCCCGCCCCCCGCCCAACGCTGCCTCCCACGGTGCAGCAGGCGCAGGCACTGCAGCCCTGTGCTCCCCTGAAGAACACGGGCTGCTCTGCAGTGCCCCCACTCTGGCCTCCCACCCTCCCAGTGCCCAGCCTAAACCTGGGGCTTTGGTCTCTGTCACTGGCATGGATGCCTCAGCTCCTGGCAGTGGAGGGAAAGCGAAGCTGCCCAGGACGGCCGAGCCCTTCCGCTGCTTCGAGCAGGCTGGGCTGTGAAGAGGCCTCGGCCCTGGGAAGCGAAAGAGAGGGGGCGAGAGGAGCCAGAGACCCTCAGGAAGTTTCCAAGCTTCCGCCTTCCCTCAAAACACCCAGGAAGAACGGGAAGCCTGGGGCGGGGGTCTCCTTTCTCTACTTCATTGCCCACCATGCCATGTGAGCAGCCACTGAAGGCCCAGCGGGTCAGAATGACCACCCCAAAGGGGAAGGGTGTGGGGGTGCGGCATGCCCCGGCACACCTGGGCCTGGAGGACCGATCCGGTGGCCTCCGCAGGCCCAGGTGACCACAAGGGAAGGTCCAGGCCTCCAGGGACCCTATTCCGAGGACCCTAAAGGGTGTCGCCTGGAGAGCCTGGACTGAGTGTCCAATGCACAGACGGACACACACACACGAACACGCCAGGGGGTGGCAGACGCACACGCACAGCTGGAAGTTTCCACAGCAGGTTCTTGTAGCACCTTTGGTCAAGAACTGAAGGGGCCTTTAGATGCCGGGAGGCTGTGGCAGGTTAGGATCCCTGCCAGCTCTTCCTACCGTCCAGACAGGGATTAGTAAAGAGATGGGGTGGGGTGGGGCCTCAGGGGGGCTGCTTGGGTCTCCTCCAAGAGTGGACGGGAAGACCCGTACCTCTAGGCCCTGCCACCTTGTCGACGTGGAGGAAGGGGCGTGGCGGGCCTCACCTCCACCTGCCTGGGCTCTGCCATCCCTGCCCCTCCTGCCCAGGCAGCTGGAGGAAGGAGAGGGACGGTGCCCGCGCTGGGAGGGGCTCCTACGGGGCCTGCAGCTGCCCGGGTAGCACCGAGAAACCAGATGCTGTGCACGAGAGCCGGAAGCAAGCTGGGGGGAAACAGGGCGGGATGTGGAAGGGGCAGCTGAACCCCAGGAGCCACTCGGTGGGCCCCACTGTGCATGGGCAGGAAGGGTGCCAAGAGACAAGGGAGGACTTCCCAGTGCCCTCGCCCCACCTCAGCCCTAATCCGGTCCAGACTGACCCCCACTGGGCTTTAGGGGGCTCCAACTGCCCAACCCCATCCCGGGGTCAACACCAAGCCATCTGAAACAAGCGAAGCACAGGCAGGTGTGTGAGGGCGGGGACAGGAACAAGAGTATGACTTTGGAAAGGGGTGCTTCCCTCCAAAGTCCCCTTCTTGGTGGAGCCCCCTCACTTGCTTGCTCCACAGCTGCCAACCCCACCTGCAGCACCTGCCACCCCAGCAGCCACCTTCTCGAAATCCTCAGGGTTGCAGAATTCCTTGATAGTGACCGTCAGGAGGTTGCTGGTGACATCAGTGACGACCACATTGGAGCAGGGTGACATCTCGGGGCGCCAGTCCCCGGGCTCGGAGGAGGTGCCAGCAGGATCGGGGGCCATGGTAAGTGCCTGGCTGGCAGCAGCAGTGACGTCGGGAGATGCCTGCTTGCTGGTGGCTGCCGTCTCTGGAGAGATGGACAGGTCGAGCACCTCGGGCTCCCGCCAGTCGGGGGCAGATGGGCTCACGGTCTCCGGGAGCAGCTTGGGGGGCACGTCGTCAGGGTCGGAGGGCTGTGGTGCTGGCGAGGGGCAGGTGGAGGAGCTGGAGCTTCGGGCATCGTAGGGAGTAGCAGGGGCTGCCAGGAGCAGCCCTGGGGCCGTGGAGGCAGCAATGTCGGCCTTGCCAGTTGGCGGGGGTGACACGGGGCCAGGTGGAGGCTTATTGTACAGAGCGAAGGCCCCAAACTTCATGTGGCGGATCTGCGTGCGCAGGATGCTCTCGCTGAACTTCTTGCTCTTGCCGATGACACGGTTCCTCGAGGGGACTTTGGGGCGGGCGAGGTTTCCAGCCCCCTGCCCGGAGCCCCCGCCACCTGTGCCCTTGTCGATGACCTTCAGGTTCAAGATGATGCGGTTCCGTTTGGGCTCCCGCGGCTTCACCTTGCGATTGATGATGCGCACGGTTTCAGAGAAAGGCGAGATGGGAGGGCGCAGGCCAGGGCTGCCCCCCTGGGGGTCTGGGCGGGGCAGGGGGCGGCGGGACATGCGGTGGCAGCGGCGGATGTCCTTCTTGAGCCGGTGCACGGCGGCGCTGGAGTGCAGCTTGGGCGAGGAGGCGCTGGCACTCGGCTTGACAGAGAAATGCACATCACTGATGCGGAGAGCCTCGGCCTGGGCCCGCGCCTGTGGGGCAGACAGGGAGTGGGTGGGGGCTCGGCCTCCCACTGGCCTCCCCTGGACACTCTTGCACCAGCAACTCACACGTATGGTCTCATGAAACCACCCTGAGAGCACTTAGGAGAATCAGTGTTGCTCATGACTCGTCTTAGACGTAAAAGGAAACATATTAAGACAGGCAAAGCAAGTGCATGAGGTCCGGGGTCAAGCTGGACCCTTGTTCAGGCCCCAGGGAAGGAGGGGTCCGTGGCTGCCCCTGCTGACACAGGAGTGGCAGTAGCTGCGACACTGCTCGGAGAGAACAGCCTCTCGCTCAGAAGCCCCTGACCAACCCTGCTCTGTGAGGGAGCCCAGCCCAGCCCGGCCCGGCCCTCCTCCATGACTGATGCTTGGGGACAGAAAGGAGCGGGAGGCCTCTCCCTGCCCCACCCTGCACCCCAGCCCTACTGACCTACGTGCAGGGTGGCAAATTCCCTGTGTTCTCTCTCTGCCTTTGAACGGGCTGCACCTGCAGCTCGGACTTGCCTCCCAGGTGATCACTGCCTTCGGGGCAGGATAGCTGAGCAGGGTTCTGTGGGCAGCCAGATACTGTCCCCCGTGCCTAGGGCCAGCCGCACCCCCAGGTGTGACATCTGTAAAGCCTCAGGGCTCTGCAGCAGCTCAGCTGCTACATCACAGAACACTCTGGGTTTGGCAGGGCCCTGGGACCCCAGGTTCAGGGCAAGGGACTCAGAAAGCCCTATGAGCTGTCCTCCATGTCCTCTCTAAGCTTCCTTCATTATCTGAGTACTAGCGAGGACGTGCCAGCTGTTTGGGGCCACAGCTGTGAACACACAGCCTCCAGGCTGTGCTCCTCGGGGAAGACAAGTAACAGGCAGTTGGGATGCAAGGTGACTCGATGCAATAAAGGAAGTGCAGGGCCCAGAGGAGCACGGATGGGGCACAGGCCCTGGTCCTGGAGGATGAAGCCTGAGCAGGAGAGCGCCCTGGTCCTTCCTGAGCCTGCCCATGCCCC
>NW_006437738.1:41533-45489 GCF_000325575.1 Pteropus alecto | reverse complement strand
AGCGGCAGAGGCAGAGAGCCCAGCGGTGAGAGGAGGCACAGAGTCCAAGAAACCAAAGGCAATGGCTGGGCAGAGGGCGGAGGTGGGTGACTGATCTGTGCCTGACAGACCCTGGCTCAGGTGGGGCAAGGGGCTCGTTAGGAAGTGACTGCATCCATCCAGGTGTGAGGCGGTGGTGGCCGAGAAAAGGACACATTTCCATAGTCTGTGAGCTCCCCGAGAGTGGGGTCTATGGTCTGGGGTCTCTTCACCTCCCTACCCCAAAAAGAACTAGACGCTTACCTAGAATCTGAGAGGTAGCCTGTACACCCCTCAGACAAGACTAGGCTGTATTTAACTACAACCCCCAGAAGAGGTGTCTGCTGACTTATTTGCTGAGTAAGCAAAAGTGTCTTTGTTCAGAACGTGGGAGAAGTACATTTTAATGCCACATGGCCCTCCCGCACACTTAGGGCCTCTCAGGACTACTTGGTCAAAAAACCCTTTGGCCACTAAATGACACCACCCGCCTCGCCAAGCATGGAAGATTAAAGACCTCCCCAGCCCCCTGCCAGGGCTGCCAGCTCCTCCTTCCCAGACAAAAGCAGCGGAAAGCCATCAGCCTTTTCTTGGCATGGCAAGTAGGGTCTTTTGCAGGTTCATCCCCATGGGAGTTTAGGGGATCTCTGCCCTTTCCAATCACCCCAGGCGATAAGTGTTTACTCTTCTGCATATTGCATGAGCCCCTGGACCTCTGCAATTACGGTTCTGCAGATTTCAGTGGTGATGGACAGTCCCTGGAGAGTGGCTAAGTGTGGGCAAACATCAGATCCAGGATGCAACCCCGGCTTGGTGGTGCCTCTTCCCTCTCTATGCAATCATAGCAGGACCCACCACAGGGACCATCTTTACATGTTACCTGCTTAGCACAGCGCCTGGCACACAACAAGTACTCAATAAATACCACATTTATGCTTGGGCGGGGGGAGAGGCGGGAGGCTTATGAGCAATAAGCTTTTTCTAATGCATGGTTTCCAAACTTTGAGAAATTCTTTACCATTTCTAAATATAATTTTTTAAAGAAGGGACTGATTTAACCATCCTCATCTCTCTTCCCCAGATTAAAAATTTTTTGAAGGTGGAACCTGGGTCTGCTTGTAAATTAAAAATGTTAACCGCAGCCAGTGCGTTTACTGCACTCTGACCAGGTGAGAGGCATGGCTCTGAGGGGTTGGCATGTACTACAGACGGCATGGAAGGTCAAAGACCTGGACTCTGCCACTGACGCTCTGTGGCCATAGGCAAGTTATTTAACCTTTCTGGCCTCAGTTTTCCTATGTGTAAAATGGGAATAATGCAACCTATCTCACGGGCTCCTGTTCCCTTTACAATAGTTACTGGCACAAAGTGCCATCTGAGTGTAATTGGTTTAGCACACACGCTGCCTCTCAGTGACTCGCAGAGCAATGGGCTCAGACCAAGCTGATCTCTGTCACCCCTTGCAAAGATCCATTATTCTCGTGCTACCTGTTTTCCAGTTCCAGATCAAGGTCCTCTCATCTGCCTTTCCATTCTCTGCCCTTTCATGGTTTCCCGTGTGTGTCTGTCCACCTCACCCCCTTAACTTGATGTGTGTTCTCTGAGGGACAGGGTGAAGAAAAGGAGACAGGATAAAGCCATGAAATTGGGTGGTGGGACCTCAGCTAAGTCGCTTCCCCTCTCTGGGCCTTGAATTTATCATCTGCGAAATGGAGATAATACTCCCCACTTCACAGGGTTGTTGAGAGGAATAAAGGAGATAATCCGTGTGTGGGCTCAGCACTGTGTTAGGATCTATAGTTAGCTCAGGATCTAGAGCTTTCAAAAAAAAAAACAAAACACAAAAACAAAACAAAACAAAAAAACAAAGGCATTTTGTGAATCAATGCTCGAGGTCATTACTCGCTTCACCGTTAGAGGGTGCTCCAACGGCGCAGAGAGGCTGTCAGCCCACCAAGCCTCCGGCTGCTCTGCCCCATCCCTCCCAAGAAGCATCAGGGTTAAGGCTGCTTCGCGGATCCCCTAACATGTGTGTAGGTTGGCGCCAGGGGTCACAGAAACATATAATTCTGGAAATCAACATTTCTTTCATTTCTGCTTTAAGTCTAAAGCAAACCCTTGCACATACACAAGTCCCTTTCTGGGAGGGGAGGCGGGGCTGGAGAGGCCCACCCCACTCTCATTGGGCTTTAAGCCTTTTGGACAAATTGGTGATTCTGAGCTTCTGCAGCGTGTATAGTCTTTTCTCTGCAGAGTCCTCACTGCCCTTCTTGTGCCAAATGCCACAAAGTCAAAGGCTGTCAGAGGGAGAAGAGGCCCTGAGACAACCTTAACCCTAAGGAGGAGACTGGTTGCCTGGGGAGGTCTGCCTGCTGTCTCTGCTGCCGCCTCGGGTCATCCTGCCCTCCCTTTCCTGTACTGTTCTTTCTCACCAAAATAAAATAAAATAAAACAAATCCTCCAAAACTCTAAGATGGCTTCCTCTGGAGCTAGGTCTCCCTCCTCTGCCAAGGCTATGCTTTTACTCCCCCACTCTCCATCCTCATTAGAACCTCCACAAACAGCCACGGGGGAGGGAAAATGAGGCTCAGAGCCCTGAGGCCAGTGGCCCAGCCTGCGTGATAAACTCGAAGTCAAGTGATTTATGGTCAAATTCACGTTGGATCCCCCAGCGAGGAGGGAGGCATGCAGAACAAATCCTGAGAGGAAAGCTGAGCGCAGGAAGGCAGGTGGACCTCAAACGCCTCTCCCTGTTCCGTGTCATGAGAAGACCACATTCGCTCTCCCCCTGGGCTCTAATTCCAGGCAGAGCCAAAAGGGAGATAAGGACTCTCACCTGCAGAAGCGACCTCCCTGCCACCCGCTCAGGTGGGCAGCCCCCACCTGCTTCATCCGCTCCCTTCCTGGAGCCCTGCTGGCCTTCCCAAACCCTGGATTTTTCAACGAGGATTACCCCCCCTTGCCCCCCACTCCCAGGACCCTCCAGCTGAAGCTAGAGCCACTGGGGCCTGCTGCCAGGGGCTCTTCGGGGACTCACAACCACCCCCTGCCCAGCTGGGGCCCCTCTGGAAAGGCCCGCCCTTGGGCGGCCGCCGATCTGTCCCTCCCTTGCAGGCCCCGTGCTTTGCCGGGGCTAGGGGCCCGAGAGGGGGCTGCTGGGGCTGGGCCAGATTACCTTCAGGAGGAAAGTTTTGGGTTTGGGTCCCCTCTTCTTGGGCCCATACAGCTCACGCTCCCTCTCCCTGCGGCCGAGAAACACCAGAGGTTAAAAAGAGCCCCTTCTCGGGCCCCACTACGCGCTGTCCTCCCCAGCTCCCCCGTTTCCCCGCGCGGTGCCCCAGCCAAGCCTCGGCCCTGATGCCCCTGCCAGCTTCCCAAACTCACTTCTGCTCGAAGGCTGCAATAAGCCGCGAGTCCAGGATGTTCTCTTCGGGCTCCCAAGTACTGTACCTGCCGAGTCGCACATGCACAAAATAAAAATGAAAACCAAACAGGCAGAGGCACATGCGAGGGAGCAAACATGCGCACTCCCCAAGGATTTTAAGGCCCGGGGTGGCCTCCCCTCCCCCCTCGCCCCTGGACCCCAACGACACTCACTTGATGGCCCACCCCTTCCATTTCACCAGGTACTCGATGCGCCCCTGAAAAAAGAAGAAAAAAAAAAGGGGAGTGGGGGTGGGGAGGATGCGGGGACGCAAGGAGGCGGCGGCGCGGGGGTAGAAGACAGAGCCCGGGTTAGCGGAACCTCTTCTCCCCGATGGCCCGTGGACCCGGCCACCAGCTGCGGGGCGAGGCGTGCGGCCTCGGGAGGCGGCTCACCTTTCGGATCCGCCGTTTGATGATGGATTCGGCCGCGAAGACCCGCTCGCCCACTGCAGACAGCTCCATCTTGCTCAGCGGCACCCACAGCCCATAATACTCCCTGCTCCCGCGGCCGG
>NW_006437738.1:22954-41447 GCF_000325575.1 Pteropus alecto | reverse complement strand
CCAGCTGCGGGCCGTCACGTGACCCTTCAGGCCCTCACTGTTGCCAGGACCTCCCCCTCCCCCGGGGCCGTTGCTAGGGAAAGTGAGCGCACGCGGGGCGGGGGCGCGCGCTGGCTCTTAAAGGAGCCTTGCCTGGTAGCGGGAGCCGGGGTACGGATGGATTCTTGGCTTGTGCGAAGCAGGGTCCGGCGCAATGCAGGTTTACGTTTTCCACTCTCTTCATTTTCCTGGCCGCCGATTGCTGACAACTTTTAACCTCATCCCCCCATGCAAGCGTCGCCGAGCCCCAGGCGGGGAAGGGCGATGGAGTCTCTGCAGCCGCAGAAGTTTGCAAACGGTTAAATATGATACAGCAGAAACGCATTTGCTGTTGCTTTGCCAGGCCCTGCGGGAATTTCTTTAAAACATTGCTCCCCCCCCCCATTATCCATTATTTATGTATTCGTGGGAGTGTGGTTTTGTAACCAGTTCAGATGAATTGAAACAAAAACGCCACCGCAGGGAAGGGGCGCGGGGTGCGGGGAATGAGGCCGAGGAAGGCCGGGGTGATCCTGCGCATCTGTTCTTCCGCCGAAGTCTTGGACGGCACCTGCCTTCACCCTGGAGGCGGGGGTGAAGTCCGCAGAGAGATGTGGCGCCAGGGGTAGGGAGAGAGAGGGCCAGGGGTGAGAACCGACTCCCCGAACTCCACATTAGGCCGGAAGCGGATCATCCTTGGGTCATTAGGCAGAAACCACCCTCAGGGTCATGCCTGAGTTTTCTGATTCCCAGGCCCCCCCCCTCCCCCCGTCACTCTCCTGACACCTGCAGTTTCTCCAATGGTTCCGCCATTGCTCACGGGGAGACCGGATCCCGGCTTCCTATCTGGGGAGGGGCTGAGAGACCTGGGCTGTCCCAGAATGGACGCAAAATATCCCTGCCACACAAAATGCTCTATTTCTCTTATTTTGAATTATTTAAACTTTATTTTTATACACCAACAGTTTTGTTCTCTGTAAATTAAAAAAAAAAGTAAGAAAAAAGCAACTGCCACAATTTCCATCGAACCATTGTTAACATCTTCACGAATCTTCCTCCAGTCTCTATTCTGTGCCAATATAAACATGTGCAAATATACATATATACATTGTAAACACAGTATATATGTTTAACTTCTCTCTTTTTAACAAAATGGACTCGTGATTCATACTGTCTGGAATCTGCTTTTCTCCTGTAATGATGTAAAGGCCTCTTTTGGTGTCATCACATACAGATTGCATCATCATTTTAGTGGCTGTGTTGGGGCTGAGATGGAGGTGGATAGGAATGCGGAAGTGGTCAGGATCAGGGTTATCTCTCGTCCTCATTACTTGTTTATTAGAAAAGATGCATTTTACGTTTCTGTGATGCAACACCAATTCTTGCGGTTTCCAATCAACCATATCAAAATTTCCACTTCTCATTCCTGCATCTCGGCATATTTGTATTATTATTACCTTGGGAGTAATTCCCCTCCCTGCCCTGAAAATCAACATGCTCTTGAGAAATATTGTTTGCTGGCCAGCTGAAAGTGGGCTTGGGTGTAAGAATAGAGCTACCTTCCTGGGGATACTGGGGGTGAGCTGTATGGAGATGAGTGTGAGTGCGTGTGTGCGTGTGTGTGCACTCGTGTTTTCAGGCTGAGGGAAAAGACAGGAAATCAGAGGAAGCTGATAAGCATTAATCTATTTGTTAGTTCATTCAGCAGAGTTCTTGAGCCCTTTTTAAGGCTTTGTGTTAAACCATGAGAAACAAACCTGTCCCAGGCTTGAGGAACTCTGCCAGGTGAGAAAGGCACCTGCTATATAATGTGACTAGTGCTAGAATAAAGATATATTAATTTCATACACCTGCTGTAACAATTACCACAAACTTGTGCTTAAAACAACACAAATTTGTTATCTTACAGTTCTGGAGGTTAGAAGTCCCAAATCAGTGTCACTAGGCTAAAGTCAAGATATCCTTAGGGCTGGTTCTTTCTGGAAGTTCTAGAAAAGAATCAGTTCCTTGCCTCATCCAGCCTCTGGACGTGCTGGCATTCCTTGGCTCACGGCTGCATCACTCCAAATTTACTTTTGCCTTCCCCTGACTGACCTCCTATTATGTGTGTTACATGCTGTTAAGTTGACTCTGACTCCGGCCACCCTATTAATGAGTGCTGTCCATGATGTCCTGTCCTCATCAGCCCTTCTTAACCCTTCTGAGCTCCTGTGGACTCAAGCCTATGGCTTCTTTTATGGACTCAGTCTCATACTTGGTCTTCCTCTTTTCCTGCTGCCTTCTGTTTGCCCAGCATTGCTGTCTTTCCCAGCATTGCTGTCTTTTCCTCTCATGATGCGCCTGGAGGAGGATAGCTTCAGCTTTGTCGTTTTTTGCCTCCAGTGATGTTTCAGGCTTCGTTCGCTCTAGGATCCACTTCTTCATCTTTCTGAATATGGACCAGTGTATCCATAGTGCTGTCCTCTAATGATATATTTCAAATGAATCCATTTTTTTTTCTATCAGCCTTCTTCACTGTCCAACTCCCACATCCATACATAGTAATTGGGAATGGCAGGTGCAGTCCTGTGGGCGGGCGGTGGGGGGGCCCTGCCTGATCCTGCAGGGAGCTCTGGAATGTCAGTTACTTCATATTTGTCCCCACCCATAGGCACTGGTTAAAGGCTGCAGGAGGAGGGTGTTAGGCGCACAGATGTTAATTCTCAGGTACTGCCCGCTTCCTACCTCAGTGTGCAAAGTGGCTTCAGTGCCCTAGGTGGTCTAAGAAAGCAGATCCTCAGATATTGGCTGTTGGTGGGGTGGGGGTGGGGACATGACAAAGGGACCCCAGGGGATCTGGGCAGAGAGCAGATATTACCCTACAAGGTTGAACCACAACACCATGTATATGGCATTTTTATGGGCTCTGCAAACTCCAAGATCGTTCCCACCCCAGGCCCTTGGCACTGGCTGTTCCCTCTGCCTGGAACACTCACGTTTTCTCCTGATGGTCACATGACTTATTTCCTTCTTTCGTCCGCTCAAATGTCACTTCTTCAGAAAAGTGTGCTCTGACCTCCTTATCTAAAGTAGCCCTCCACAGGGGCAAGGAGTTTGCCTATCTGGTACACTTTATCTCCAGTCTTGGCTTAGGGTCCTGCACATAGTAGGTGCTCGATAAATATTTGTTGGCTACATGAGTGGGTCATTGAAGGGATTTTCAAGAGTAATTTTGATCACATAACATATACAGGCTTCAGACTCAACAAATACTCACCGGGTCCCATCCCCTTCCCTCCCTGAGTTGGGCTCTGGGAATGCCAAGATGGACAAGATAGGATTTCTGCCTTCCAGGAAATAAGGTCCGTAGCGAGATGAAGGTGCAAACAGATGCAATTTGAGCTGTGCAACTCTTAGAGATCAACCTCTGGGAGCCTCAGTTTTCTTCATCTGTAAAATGGAATAACCATTTCTATCTTGTAGGCTTATTGTGAGGATAACAAGATAACATACGTATGGCATCTGTAGCTCTGTTGGGTACATATTAGGTCTGTGATAGTGGAAATGTATATGCTCCAGCCTGGCTCATAGCTAAAAAGAGATGGACACACACATGCATACGCGCGTGCGCGTGCGCGTGCGCGCGCGCACACACACACACACACACACACAGTATATGTTTTTCTTCTACCAAAACTCAGTTTTAATTCTAGAAATTTAAACTGAGTTTTGTTGGCCCAAAACAGCACCAAACACATTATATAGCACTCATGTTTCAAGGAGTCTTCCAAGTGCTTTCCATACCACATTAACTAACTTAATCCTCAGAACAATCCTACAAGGCAGCTACTATGATTACTCCACTTCACTATTGAAGATACTGGGTTTCTACCCAAACACGGAAGATGCCAAGATGAACAAAACATCAGTTCTATGTCCACTAGATACTCTTCATCTCCTCCTGTTACCCGATGACATCTGCCATGTGATGTAAGTTGACTTTTGAAACCATGGACAAAAAGGCAAAGACTTACAGTTTTGTGACAATATGAGTCCCAAAGAACTGAACCATGTACAGTTCTTTCTGAAATATCGTGCTGTGAAATTATGTGCCCCCAAGGAAAGGCTAACTATTTTTAGAAAGAGGGCAATAGAGTCTTTTGGAGTTATGCCTGAATATGGTCATAATTGGGCAAGGGACACAGGGAACTCCAGTTTTGGCCAAGGGAGCTTTTGGAAACACAGTTCTGACCAAATCATTTCTCCGTTTAAGACTCTTCAACACTGGAAGGAGCCAAAATATCAACAGGGAAAAAAATACATCTCGGGGCTCATCGCTGCCTCCAGGAGGAAGCCTAAGCTCTTTCTTCCGGAAAGAGGCCTTCCTGCTGGTCTCACTCCCTGTCCCCCATCCCACACAACCTCTTCCTTTGCTTTCATTGGACCACCTGTTGTTTCCTGAATAGTCCCAGGTGAACCTTTGCACCTCTGGTTCACCTGGGAAGCACCTACATGTGTTTCAAAACTCAGCACTAGGGTATTCTTCTATATGAAGCCATACCTGGCCCCCTGGGTAGAACCAGCCAGCCTTTTGCCCCATTTGGGTGTTCGCAGAATTCCAGGAGGACAGGAGAGTTCTGTTTGGTCATTGTCCTCTCCTTCTGTAGCATGAGCTCCTCGAGAGTAGGGACCCCTGTCCTCCCTCAGTTCTCTGACACTGGGTAGCCAATCAACTGATATTAACTGGGAGCCAGCCATGTGCCTGGCGTGCTTCTAGGCACTGGGGACATGGCAGAGAAAAGACAGACAGAACTCAGCCCTCAAGAAGCTTAGATTCTTATGAGGGCAGCAGACAGACAATGAACACACAAGATGAGATGATTTTCAGGCCAGATATATGTCGTGAAAGACTACATAGGGTGATGTGTTAGAGAGGAACAGGGCGTGTGGATGGGGTGCTCAGTTAGGGGGGTCAGGTCAAGCTGTTGATGAACCACACCTGAGATGAGACCTGAACGAGGAAAAGGAAGCAGCTGCATAGATCTAGGACAAGAGTTTTCGGAGAAGCAGCAACAAGTGCAAAGGCCCTGAGGCAGGGACATGCTTGCTGTATCTGAGGGACAGCAGCGTGGCTTGAATGGAGGGGTCGAGAGACTGAAGTCTGAGAGGAAGGCAGGAGCCCCACAGGCAAGGCCTCACGGGTCATGAAGGAGAGCTTGGACTTCCTTCTGAGTGCAGTAAGGAAGCTCTGGGAGAGAACTCACTGCAAGAGGAGAAGGGGCTTGGCACAGTGAGCGTGACGCAGAGGCAAAGCCTGGGGTTGTTGGAGAGGTCCTGAGTGCCGAGTGGTGGCTGCTTCTCCAATCTGCCACAGCCCAACCTCCTCGATATATGTCCAGAGAAGCAGAAAGCTGCAAATGAAAATGGAAAGAGCTGTGTCTAGAACCTCCAAGCCTGGCAACCTCTAACAGAGAGATGCCTAAGGTGGGAGGAAGCTGTTCCCCTGGTCTGCTAGTTAGTCTGGGCGAATGTTAAACTTCTGTCCAAAGACACCCCGAATACAATGATTTGTCTCTCTCTTCGATACAGTCTGGCATGTGGAGGCTGGTGGCCCCCAGTGAGGCCAGCAGGACTGACGGCAGGTGGTCAAGGCCACGGTTAGGAGAACTGACTCCTGAGCTATTACAGATCAAATCCAGGGATGATTCTGGCTCGCGTGGGCCTCTCGCCCTGAGGATCCCTCCCTCCTCTGGTGAATGTAAAGCAGATGAGAAGACATGCAAAGTAGCAGGCTGTTCGCTTTCATCTCCCGGCAGAGTGGAGCCAGCTCTGTGCAAACTTGTCCTCTTCCTGCTCTTCCTGTTTTGCTGGGGAAACTTTTTTTTTCAAATACTTTCAGTTGTCTGGTGGTGTTGATGGTGGTGAGGGGGAATGTTAATTTCTCCAGATTCTTTTTCACTGCAAGGAGAGACGGGGCAACCCGACAGGTGGGTGCTGGGCGGCTGCATCTGAGAGAGGGAGACGCAGGAGACTGGTGAGCCTTTGGTTCCATATGCTGGTCCTGTCAAGCAGTGTGGCCCTGCCATGCAGCAGTGGGCCGGCAGGTAGGGCAGAGAAGGCTGGCTGCTGCCGCTGCCACTGCCGCTGATGGCTTGTTCTCCCCAGCATCCCAGCCTTGGTCCCCTGCTTCTGCTGACAGTGGGGACCAGTGTCACCCGTGGCCAGCCTTCCGGGCTGGAGAAGGAGAACCTCTCACTTATCGCCTTCCCTGGGGTCTTGCGGGAGCCCCTTAGTGGGGGAAGGGTAACGAAGATCAGAATCTTACGGGGGCTGTTTTAAAAGACAAACTTCTAGGGGTTAAATCAGAAAGAGTCTTTCTAATGAATCCATGGAGCTCTGCCCTCAAAATGGCAGGCCGAGCAGAGAAAGCGCTGTGCCCAGCTAAGCAGCCCAGATACCCGGGGACCAGAGTGGGTGCCAGGGCTGGGGACACACCTGGGCCTCCCAGACATTACTGGGGGGGATTTCCCAGGGATGTGTCGTTCTCAGATGAGCAGGTAGGCCACAATAAGAGGTCAAAAGAATGGTCGGCCTGATTATGTAGTTAATCTGGAAGCAATCGCCCTGATGGGAAGGCTGCCCCTGACTTTTGTCACCAGCAAAGTTCACCACAGGTCCTCTAGGGCTGTCGGAGAGTGTTTCGAGTATTGTATGCGATCCCCATGTATCCTTCCCCCCGCCCCCCCACCGCTCCAGCCAACTGGGCCCTTCCTCAGGTGGACTCTCCTTCACCAGGCTGGCCTGCTGTCTCCACTTCGAGGAGGTGCCCATAAGGGCTTCGCTGGAGAGAATCGCACCCTAATCTTTATATCTGAGCCATGGAGGGAGCAAGAGTCCTGGTGCACCCCAGCCTCAGACTCTGGGACTAGTCTGCATCCACCCTCTGTCACACAGGGACGGGACATCCCTCTGGGGGACACTGTGAGCCACAACCTTAGTCCCACACAGGCAGGGGAACACTCTGTCGGGTCCTGTGTGACCTGTAGCCGGTGATGGGTATGCCGAGCAGGAGAGTCATAACCTAGGCCTAGTTCCCGTGTAAATTTAAGAGAGGTCGGCCAATCAGCCCGGGCCCCTGCTGGCGATTTGTCCTATTCTTGGCCCACACAAGCAGAAACAAGAGGTGACAAGACTGTCTCAAATTACCTCAAACCCATACACACACATACACATTATTAAAGTGAATATTTTTTGATGTCATTAAAAGTCATTTTTATGTGCAGAGAAGATTATTCAGGAGTTTGCTTAGGTTTTAATAATTAATATTTCATTTATTAAAGTTCTACATAAAAGGAAAAAGTCTAGTTTATTCTAAAGTTCTTAATTTCAGCTTAAATAGCTTGATTTAATTCTATGCTTAACTGATTTTAGCAATCACTTTTAAGGAGGTTTTGATTAATTTTGGTCTCATTTACCAACTTAAACTCCTTTATACATCTCATATTGCACTATCCATCACATGTAATAGATTTGCTTAATTTCCTAAGTGTAATTGGCTGACAAGCCTTCTCAGATACTTAAGCGATTCTTATAAACCTAACACATTTAGCTTATAAATATGGTAACCTGGAAGTTCAATATGCTATCCCAGTATTATGTATAAAAGAGTAAAATCTTAAGTTCAGATCAATTACTCAATTACATATTTTAAATTGGAACCACAAAGCCATCTATCATTTTAATAAACCAAATTCTCTCCAACATTATAAGAGTAGAAAATAGCAAAAGCTCCTTAACATAAAAATAGTAATACTTCAGTTTTTACCCTAAATTTCTGTACTTAATTAAAATCTTCCTGAGGGTAAAAGGTACTAACTTGCTAGGGAAATCATTTGGTCCTTTGAACCCATTTATGAGAATACCTACTCAGCTGTGTGATGTCACATAATGATCCAAGAGCTACGGCCTGGGATGCCTGTCCGTGACCCTGACGGGCCATTCAGAGGCCTATTTATAAATGCTCATCTCAAGACCTTCAACGCGGGGCCATCTTAGAGCGCTTAGGCTGCCTTAGTCCACATCCTTGAGGTTAAGTCAAATCATAACCTAGTTTTTCCCTCTGTTCGTGGAAATCTGTAACTCCTACCTTAGTTTCCGTATCATTGATTGGATTTTGTATTTCTTTGCCTCTTAAGATATAAAAAGGTCTAAAGATCTTTGAACTTCATGCTATTAATAGGTACTATTTATTGAAATCCTACTATATGCCAGGAATAGGTCTATGCACTTTTCATTTATTATTCAATTCTAACCACTCTTGGGGTAGGTACTGTTGTTTTTTCCCCCATATTACAGATTAAGGAACTGAAGCACAGTGTGATTAAGTAATTTGTCCAGGTTACACGAGCAGCTGAAGTATGACCTAGGATCATGCTCTTACCTGGGACCTTGGTTTTTTTAAAAAAACCTTGGTAGAGTCATTTAACTCATAACTGTTCAGATAATTCTGGCTCCTTCTCAGGACTAAGATATCCAGTCACCACACACAGACAGCCACATTCACATGGTCTTGATATCTGCTATTTGGACGTGTGCCTGGGGGGCATATCCATTCTGGGTCAGCTCTGATAAGTTGATATGTACATTTTGGGGAGTAGCCCCTGCATCTCAGTCTGAAGACATATCAAAGAAACATTTTAGCAAAGCATGAACAATGGGCATGTCTCAGTAAGCTTTTGCAATGGAACAAAACACCCCAAAACTCAGTGGTTTAAAACAACACTCATTATTTTTTAAAAAACAGCTTTGTTAAGATGTAAACTGTATATAATTAATTATTTTCTAAAAATGATAAAACTTTAGTACGCCTTTTGCCCTTTTCTCCCAATTCACCACAAAGTTTTCATTAAAATCAGCTGGAATTTAACTCTGGATTATTATTATTATTTTTAAGCATGTTGCTTCCATTTGGGAAATTCTTTCTCAACAATTGCATTGAACTGCAGTAATTAAGAGCCAGGCGCTGGAGTTGGACAGACAGCCTGGGTTTGATCTGAGTCGTGTCATTCACTAGCTCTACTAGATCCTGAGTAGGTCATTTTGACTCATATTTAAATTCGGGATGATAATAGTACATACCTCATAGGGCTATTGGGAGGATTAAATGAATTTACTCTCGTAAATGCAGTACTGGGACAGATCATTGAACTTCAAAGTTATCATATTTCAAAGCTAAATGTGTTAGGTTTATAAGAATTGCTTAAGTACTTGAGAAGGTTTGTCAGACAATTATACTTAGGAAGTTAAGCATATATATCACACGTGCTGTATATATACATATATGTCTATGTCTCTATGTATGTATATATCTATCATCTATTATCTATCTATCTATCTATCCATCTATCTATCTATCTATCTATCTATTTATCTATCTATCATCAATCTATCTCTTTCCATTCTTCCTTTACCAGCTGCACAGTAACCCGCTGTATGGGTATGCAATTATTCATTTACACAATCCTAAATTGATAGATTATATGTTGTTCCTAGTATTTTTTTTTTGAAATTACAAACAAGCTCTTTGATAGAGATCATTAAGCAACGTCTTCTTGCACCTGCCCAGTCATTTTCCTAGAACACATCTAGTGGCAGAGTTCAGAGAAAAATCATAAATGTTAGCAGAGGGTTTACTGCTGCTTTTGTCCCATCAAATTTCTTTTCTTTGCAAACTCAGGGGCTCCCCAACTTCCCTGAACAGTGGTGCCATTCTGCCGGGTCCTCATGAGAGTCTGGCATAGCCTCATAGCCCAGATGAAGCTGTCCTCAACGATCACTGGCTCGAATAAGTGGCCGGGGTGGAGCCTTTACCTGTCCTCAGCTGGGGAATTCCCAAGCCCATAACTGACCTGTCTGGGCAGACATCGTCATGGTTTGGCCACAGGAATCCTCCACTTCTGCTCTCTTTCCCATCTGTCAGGGCCACAGTTGCACATAATGTGTTTTTTACTCTGTGACACACTAGAGTATCCATTTCCAAAGGAAGATGAAGAAGGTAAAGGGAGATGGGTCGAGAATTTTGCAAATGGAGCCCATGGAGGCTGTGCCAAGACAGAGGCCCAGATTCCATGGTCCACTGGTTCTTATGTCACCTAGCCCCAGCCAGGCCAGATTCTGGGGAGACCTGGGGAAATTAGACACAGTCCCCATCATGAGGAGCTAGCTGTGCAGTAGAGGAGGCAGAGCCACATCAGATCGCTGAGAAAGCTGTAAGGGTGATGATAAGCCCGCTCTGGGTTTTGTGGGAACATGGAACGGGGTTGGGGGGAGATGCTACTCCATCATCAGAGACTTCGGAGAGCCTTTCCAGCAACACAGTCTGTTTCTAAAGCATTCAAAGCAGTATTTTCAAGTGCCTGCCATTTTCCAGACACTCTTCTGGGTGCTAGAGACCAACGTTTGTTATCATAGTAACTGAAGCTTTTATTATCATTGGAATAGGTTGCTGATGATGTCAATCTTTCTCTGGTATGGGCCAAGCACTGGCCATCTGGAAAGACAGGACATTAGGATGCCCTTGGACCTGGGGAAGAAGGGCCCTAGGCTTTAGATAGCCCCAAATCAATTGTCCCAAAAATATTCTTTATAGCCAGTTTTTCCGTAATTAGAATCCAGGGCCCAAGCTGCTTACATCTGTAAATCTTTTTTTTTTTTTTCTTTAAAACAGTATTTTTTTCTTTAGAACAGTATTTTCCTAACGTGAATCGAGGGAACTAAGCTATTGTCCTGTAGAATATTTTCTGGATTTGTCTGATTGGTTCCTTGAGTTCAGCTGGTCCTTTTGTCTTCTGTTCTTCTCGTATCTAATGTACTTTTCTCAGTAACTCAGATGCAGCAAGCAGAAAAATAAAAAAGAAAGAAAAAGAAAAAAGTGTCTGTGAGGATAGAGACGATGAGAATGAATTTTGGGATTACAAGTTTCACTTAACGGGAATTTCTAGAATATTTCACCAAGTAACTGGAGGCATCACATTCTTTTCACTCATACCTATAACATTTATAAAAACAGACCATTTATCTTTCCAAAAAGTAATCTTTAGTTAATGTCAAAAAGTTGGATTGAACAAATCACATTTTCTGACCACCATGTAATTCAAGAAGTCAATAACAACAAGAACAAAAAAGAAATTAAAAAAAAAAACCCTTTAAGTAATTTATGGATAAAAAAGAACATATAATGGATTTTAGAATATGCTTAGAAGTGACCAATAATGAAAATTCCACATTTCTGAATGTATAACAGGCTTATATGAGATAAAAAGGCTGAAAATCAATTAACCAAACATTCAACATAAGAAGTCAGCAAGGGAACAGCTGAATAAACTCAAAGAAAGTAGAAAAAAGGAAATATAAAAGATAAGAGCAGAAATACATGAAATAGAAAACAACCACAAAATAGATGTGACTAACGAAGCCAACTTCTGGTTCTTTGAAAAGACTGGGAAACTGGGAAACTTCTGGCAAAACTGTTAGGAAACAGAGAGATGGAACCATAAAATATTGAAAGGAATCAAAAGGAAACATGATTTCAGAGGAAGAATAAACTTAAAAAATGATAAGGGGATATTATGAGCAGCTTTTTGCCAATAACACAAGAAAACAGTTCTATTTTGCTGGGTACATTCGTTCCCTAGTGCTAGTGTAACAAACTACCACGAATCCACAAATAGTGGATTAAAACAACATGAATTTATTATCTTACAGTTCTGGAGGTTAGAAGTCCGAAACCAGTTACACTGGGCTAAAAGCAAGGTGTCGGCAAGGCTGGATCCTTCTGGAGGCTCTGAGGGGAGAATCCTCTTCCCTGCCTTTTCCAGCTTCTCAAGGCCACCTGCTCCCTTTGGCTCACGGCCCCTTCTTCCATCTTCAAAGCATATCACTCTCACTCCTAGTGCTATTGTCACATCTCTTTTCTCTGACTCTGACCCTCCTGCCTCCCTCTTATAAAGACTCCTGTGATTACATGGGATAATTCAGGATAACCTCCCTGTTTAAAAATCTTTAGTTTACTCGCATCTGCAGAATTCCCTTTACTATATAGGGTGACATATGCACAAGTTGATCTTCAACTTGATCTTCCTCCCTCAGGCTTCAGGGGTGCCTCAATTATCTTCCTCAATCAGGCTATTGGACTCAGGTCTGACTGTTGGAATAGTCTCAAGAACCGGGATCCAGCAAGGGGTGAGAGGCAGAGGAGTCTTACACCGTGTGTGCCGGTGGTTCAAGGGTGGGGTCTGTCTGAGGAATCCCAGGAGGAAAACTCTCTGCAAATGTCTCCCAACCTTGAGTCAGTGCAGGCATTTAAATCTGTGAATATTCTCAATATACTGCTTTAAAGTTTTTGTCATATCGTTCTATAATATTACTTAATCTAGAGGGACGTCATGTGTTGATTTTGTTGGCTTCCTTTCTTAGCATTAGATTTCTTTGTAGGTTTTGGGAATCTGGGTTTGCAGACCTATTTTGAGAGAAAACCATTTTGGTTTTGTTCCTCTGTCTCCCCTGCCCCCACTCTCTGTCATCCTCCCAGTCCCCATTTTTCAGTTGCTGGGTCTTTCAGGCTCCCAAACTTGATCCCATTTCACAATAGTAACTTAGATGGTTCCTGTTCTGCTGCTACTTTGGGGGCTGTGACTGATCTGATTACACAGCAGTGGGCGGTCAGCATCACCCCTGGTCACAAGGCTTGTGCTCCTCCTGCACTCCTAGGCTTCCAGGTCTTTTCATAAGCAGGGGACTTCAGACACTGAGCCTGGGCCCTGTTGTCCGTTTTGTGGGCAGTCTCGGGGGCAAATCAGCTCACTTCTTGGTTGGATTTCCTTCTGTGCATATGCTAAGCATCATCAGTCTTTTCTTCTCCAGCTATTTTCAGTCTTTTAGATTACTTTTTTTCTCCATGACTTCTTTTCCTTTCTTTTCTCAATTCTGGGTTTATTCCCTTGTTATTGTTTACTATCATGTTAGAGGAGTCTCCAGAGGGGAAGGGGCTGAAGGCGTGTGGTCACCTCATCGACTTCAACTGAAAGTCTGTACTATAATTTAAAGCTCTATTCTTGCAACAACATGGATGGACCTAGAGGGTGTTATGCTAAGTGAAATAAGCCAGACAGAGGAAGGCAAAAAAGTATGAGTTCACTTATTTGCGGAATCTAAAAATACAAAACGAATGAATAAATGAAATAAAACAAAACAGAAATAGACCCATAGATACAGAGAACAAACTGATCGTCACCCAAGAGGAAAGGGGGTGGGGAAAATGGTTTAAAAAGGTGAGAGGGGGCAAGAGAAAACCAAACAAACTCACCTTAGAGTTTGGGAAGAATATTTAAGGAGAGCAATATAAGTAAGTGGGGTTTTTTGTTTTTTGTTTTTTTTTGGCCTCTACTTATGTTTTAGTAGCAAAAACAAAATGAAAATACAGATTAAAAAAGAAATGAGTGAAATACAACTATACACAACAATATGGAAATTTTAGTTATGTGGAAACATAAGATAATATTCTTCAGTCTACATTTATTTTGCTTCAGAAAATATTGGATGACTAATCGATTTGGAGAATTTTTTAATGAAAGGATGAACGTTTTTGTCAGCGAGTTTTTATCAGGAGAGGAGGGACAGGAAGAATCGAAAGCCTAAGAAACTGGAGTTTAAGAACCCAGTACGGTGAAGCAATTTTGGAGGTAAAGGCAGGAGGTGAAACCTGAGGCTTGAGACAGGAGGAAAGGAAGACAGAGGGAGAGAGCAGAGTGGTCCAGACTTTGCGTTGCTCAAGGCCTTCAGTGAGGGGGCAGGAAGAAGGAGGAATGCAATTGAGTTTTGCTATGAAAGGCATCACTCTAAAAGTGGAGTCTTGAGGAGGGGAGGGTCAACCCTTCCAGGTGCCACACATAGGCCAGGAGGAACGGGTCAGCCATACTTCAAGCTCAGCGCTGGTGTTTCCTTGCTAGGGCACTCCTCTGTGAACTCTTGTGCCTGAAAATCATTGCCTTGAGTAGGAGTCTCAAAGCAGAAAAGCATTGTGACCTGGCTTCAAAATTGCTCTTAGGCAAATCTACAAAGCCGAGTCTTTTGACATCTGCTTACCCCAGAAGGTCGCAGTTGGATCTCCTCTTTCTCCATGCATAGGTCGGAATGGAAATTGTTCCTGGGTATTTTTTGGTTTTCAGACCCATCTTCCAGCCTCTAGGGGAGGGTTGTAATAGTTCACAGCACAAGCTCTGCTGTAGATCCAGTTACTCCAGCAGCAGGAGCCAAATCTATGACAGGCAGGGAGGCTCTGCTGTCAGACTGACTCTTGCACATGGCAATAAGGCCAAGAGCTAATAAGACTCACCTGTCAAGAGGCATCCATCTAGCGCTGTCCATGGTCCTGAACCATAGCTTCTGTTCTCTATTGCACTGTTGATTCCATTTTTTCACTGGGGCAGTTGTGACTTCTTTTCAACCCTTCCTAGAATGTGGGAATCAAGTAAGCAAGGATGTGAGAGATAGAGAAGAGAGGAAAACTGACCGAGTCCTTTGGAGAATCCTGCTGCTGAGACATTTCTAAGGAGAAGAAAATGGGACTTTTTCTTATGATCATCATTACGGAGTTCCACAGTCACTAAGACTTCTGAGAAGTTTGTAGGTGAGGATGGAGACACAGGAGTATGAATTCATTGCCAGTGTATATGGTAGGTGTCAATATGTGATGGTTGAATTGATAAGATGTTGGGTGTAAGAGAAAGAGACTGGACTCGGTACTCGGAATAAATTTTACTTCCATCTCTTCCCCAAAAGAGGACAAAGGGACTAACATTTGAGATTCAACTGTGTCAACTATTTAATTTTAGATTCTTTAATTTAATCTTCATGGGAGATTTATCACAAATTTCCTTGTCAGCAATCAGGCTCACAGAGGCAAACCTCCCAAATAAAATCCCATTGCTCTTATGTGATGAGTCTAAGGCTCAAACCCAGGTCCTGCTGACCCCAAAGGTCATTTTTTTTTTTTTACCATCACTACTGGCTATTTTTTTCTTATACAAGGAGAGAGACACAAATTCGAGAGGAGAGAGAAAAATGGTCTTGTATTCCATACAAGCATCTCGTTTAATGTCTGGAGATCATGTTAAAAAGTTAGAAAGCTGATTTTGTCATGGCAGCTATTGCTGATCAGGGTTTGGAGCCAGGAGCTTAGGTCTAGGATTCGGGAGGGGAAGAGAATGGGCTCAAAACTCAGCAAGGCCCAGGGTGTTTCCCTGGTCTCAGTGCTTCATACACGTTTTAGCTTTGGACAGCGAAAGTGATGAGCAACTTCCAACGACAGAAGAAGTCATTAGAATCGCCAATAAAGACACAACAGCTCTGGCAGGGGAATAAGATACAGCTCAGGCGATGCGATGTGGAGGCTTGGTCTGAGCTACAGCCAGGTGTTTTTCTCCAGCTCCTGGATCAATCAGCTTGGCAGCCACCCAGACTTCAATCAGATCCAGAGGTGCAGCCAACTGTGGATGTGTGTCAGGCCAGCTCTCTTCTCATGTCACCAGGGAACAGTTTTTTCTAGTCTAAAGGAGGCTTCTCCTGATTCTACTTGGTCTACTTGAGTGCTGCTCTCCACTATTGGGCAGCATAGTTTGTGTTCATCTCATGAACTGTCTTTGAAAGGTACACTTAGAGGAGGATGCTCGGATGTCTTCCCAAGGATTTGTAGACACACCTTGAAGTACTTACTGAGCCAGTGCCCCCTTGGCTGCTGTCTTCCCTCCTCCCCAACACTGGTGGGCCCCTCAGGCTCCCATGGCAATTCGGCTATGCATGGACACCTGATGCAAGACGTACCAATCAGATTCTCTCTTCTGGAGGTTTAGACTCGAAGGGCAGTGATTCTCCTATGTTAACTTTGGCTGCTGGACCCGGAAGGTCAGGGAGAATGGGACTGAGGGGCCCATTTTGAGACAGGCATGATACTCCTTGTGCAAACAGAGAAACCAGACTGATGAGAGGATGGAACGAAGGAACTGAAGAAGAAGCAGAACTAGAGAGGGCAAGGCAGAGAGAGGCGCTGCCTTGGTGAGGTCACTCTGCAGGGAACACTGACATTGTGGGACTGGTGTTTGGTCAGTACAGAGTTCAGAACAATGGCACAGCAGAAGTCTGGCCTGAAGCCTCCAGTTCTCTCCCTGCTGCTTAATAACTCCATCCCCTATGAAGGGAATGGATGAAGGAGAGTTTTATTAGGGGGTACATGTTTGTAATAACTGTTTAAGCATTTGCTTCTTAGGAGAACGTGGATTTGCAAGGGTTATTCGTTTGGTATTAGATTCTTGAAGTGGATCTAATAAGCGTCCTCTCAAGGCATAATTCTTCAAAGTTTTCACACTACAAATTACCAATTTGTAGCAAAATAAAAAAAGCAGAGTTTATCAATGATTTTAAAATATAAGGTAGTATCTTAAATGTTAACAGTCGTTTCATATGGGTGAGATCTCCCTCCTGCTCACCCCATCTTGCTGCTCCTTTGCAGGCTTTTTGCCATTATGGTAGGGGTGGAGCCATCACGCCCCCAGCCACACTGTGATTGGTTCAGAATTGCACATATGACCTAAGCCTGTCCAATCAGTGTAAATTCCAGGTCTTTTTCTAGGAATCAGGGGCTGCCGCTACTCTCTGCTGGTCCGGGTGGTATGGGATGAACATGTGGGTTTTGATGCTGCTCTAAGCATTTTTCTACCTCAAGGGAAGCTGGTCTGAAAAGTAGCCAACACAAAGAGGACAGAGCCCAGGCACCTGCAGCGAAATGGAGCCAGAGTCCTGACATCATAAATGATCTAATTATTTCCATTTATTGTTTAATCCACTTGGAATTGGGTTTCTGTCATCTCTGACTTACAGCTTCCTCACCTGTGCTCAGAGCACACTGAAAAGATGTGCATTCAACTGCCAGGATTAGAGGATATTCATGGATTTTTTTTTTTTTTTTTACTTCCTTGAACCCGGAACCAAGGTCTAGATGCATTTTGTTGACCATTAACTCTTTTCTCTGAATAAAGCAGAGTGTGGAGCAACCTCTTTCATTCTCAGAGCGGAGTCCTTCCTTACAGCAGTCATGGCCGCTTCAATTCCGGCACTGATCTCAGAGTACCATTTCTAGCACATGACTCACAAAGCAAATAATCTATAAATGAATGCCTCTTATCATACTTTGGAATGACAAACAAAATGTTAAGCCAGGCAGTATTTTCCCTTTGTGTTGGAACCCCACATGTGCTAAAGGCTTGCTTCATACCCCACACATGTGTAGTTTTGCTTGCTCAAAAGCAAAGTAGCTCCTAGCATGTATATGCACTAATTCCTTTTCTACTTTGTGTATTCTTGACGTTGTGCAGTGTCCAACAGTGTTATCTGATAAAGGAGTCTTGTCAATAGTCTTTTTGGCTCTCTCTCCAAGCACAGTCCTTATCATTATTTTTGCAGCTGTTTTACAGGCTTCTTGGTAATTGTATGACTGACTTTTATGTGCATTTATGAGAATAGCAACTTAGAACGATGCTTCTGTAGCTTTGGTATGCTCTGTACCTTTAGGAACAAAAAATGAATCTTGCATTAGAAAGTGTTATTTTGTATTTATTCTGGGAAAATTGGATTGGTTCGTTTTTTTTGGGGGGGAAATAATGAAAAATTTTTTATGGCTTCAGACGACTATTTACCAAAACTTCAATTTTAACGGTAACATATTGAGCACTAGGGGCAAATGGACTGCTGGTGAGATAAATGAAAACATTGAACTTATATTCACCATTTTCATTTATGGCTACATGAGTAAAATCATTACCTGAGAATTCATTTGTCCCAGAATATGCAGTTTCGTATTTCATAGTTACACTAGAGAACTATTTATTCATTATGTTTATAGTGTTCTTCTAAAAATTTATGTTGCCATTTTCATCATTAGATCTTGAAGAACCTTTTTGGGGCCACTGATCCATTTTTGTGAAATGGAGATATAATACAACATAATAGTAACCATAAAAATTCAAAAATAGCAAACATTAAAAACTTGCAAGCGAGAAACCCTATGTGAGTCTGATTCTTGTTCCTTTCTTGGCAATATATCTCTTCTAACTGGTAGCTTTTATGTTTGTATTTTTACTCCTGATGTTCCAAAGCCTTACAAAGGCATTTTGTTGTTGTTGTTGGTGGTGGTGGTGGTGATGGTGGTGGTGGTGGTGGTGATGGTGGTGGCGGTGGTGATGGTGGTGGTGATGGTGGTGGTGGTGGTGGTGGTGATGGTGATAATCCCTCCTCTGTGAATGGAGGTGAGGGCTACGTAAGTTCATGTATGGAGCACACTTAGAATAGTGCTTGGTGTACATTCTATATAAGTGCTACTATTACTATTATCAGAATACGTTCAAATACTAACATGGTTTCAAAGTTTGTTGTCATTTTAAGTTAA
>NW_006437738.1:21386-22680 GCF_000325575.1 Pteropus alecto | reverse complement strand
GCACATTGTAAGGGCAGGGAAGTCTTCGAAAAAATAAATCAGGATTGTGAGACCATTAATACTTTGTATTAAGTATCTTTCCCTCAGTTCTCGCCTTTCTATAGAAGCTTTTTGCTTTTTCATTGGTCGAGAGGTGGCTGGTAGGTTAGGTATGTAAGGAACACGCCAAGCATGGGCACACTCTGTGCCTATGCTGACTCACATCTGTATTGAGCTGGGACACCCATGCCAACTTCCTCCAGGTTGCGACCCCTTGCCTTCTTAAGTGGAGATAAGATAGAAAAATAATCTAGAAATAATGACAAATGTGGCCTCTTTCCAATTATCATGCCTCTTTACTTTTCCTTGGCTTATTTATTGGCTCAGACCTTCACAAAGAGGTCCGTCAAGCACGGTGATGGTAGGATGGCCACCAGTGCTGCTTTGGAACTTTCTAGTTCTCCTTCTTCAGATCATGGTGGAGTTCCACTTCTCACCTTTGCGATTAACTTTGGCTAATGAAATGTGAGCAAAAGTGACGCATCATATCCAGGCAGAAGCTTTAAACGCCAGAGAGTAATGTGCGGTGTTCCTGACACGTTGCTGAGCGATGTTCCAGGTGGAGATTCCAGGTCAGCCCAAGTCCCTTAGTGAGGACTGTGGGCCAGAGTCCCCGGCCCCAACACCCACCGTGGACCGTTAACATAAGCAAGAAGAAGGTTTCATTGATTTAAGCCACTGAGATCTTGGGGATTGTTTGTTCTGACCGGAAGTGCTGGGTGCACATGTGAAAACCACGGATCCCTTTGCCAGTTTCGCTTCCTGAAAGCTCACACTGATCAGCACCCAGCAGGATCCCACTTGCGTGCCTGACCCCACCCCCCAAGGATCTCTTTTACCCAGAAGGACTCGTATATGTTCAAGCTTTCAGTATTCTAGACTGTATTCTTTCATTTTTTGTTTGCCAATCACACACCAAAATCAGGAATATTCTCAATAGACTCTTTATTGGCATGGATTTTTGACAAACAAAAATAATCCCGACAGCATTAAAAAAAAAACAAAAAACAAACAACTTGAAGCTACTATTGGGCTTAAAGTTTCCCGTGGTTTAATACACAAATATGCAATAGATATTTCCGGTGCACGGTGCTGCTGCTCAGTCGGCCGAGTCCGCGGCTTCGCCGAGCGCGGCGCTAGCCTCCCTCTACCTGGGTGGCGGTGGGAGTGGCTCGAGGGAAGGGGAGGGCTGCGGGGGTGGCGGACAGATGCAGGGGGGGCCACACCGGAGAGGCGCGTGAGACCACCCAGGAAC
>NW_006437738.1:16713-21349 GCF_000325575.1 Pteropus alecto | reverse complement strand
CGCCCCCGACTCGCCACAGCCCCCATCCGGCGGCGGCCGGAGCAGCAGCGGGCCAAGGACCCGCACTGCATCCAGGCCAGAGGCGGTGTGGCCGGAGCGAGGATGAAGCCGCTGCAGGAGCCTGGCTGTGCTGTGGAGTCTAAGGAAAATTAGGGAGGCACCTGGGCGGATTTGAGCAGAACCAAGACTACAAGTTGCTAATGGTTGGCATTACGGTTAAAAATTGAGGGCTGTTAACACTTCAGGAAAATTGGTCACTATTTTGAAAACAAGATCTTGTGCCATAAATGAAGTATAGGATAGGATATATATGTTGATGATCTTACTGTCACTGACATATTAGCAGATTGGGGAAAGTCTGTGAACATGGCAAAGAAGAGGGTGATCCCACCGGAAGATGCACTCACAGTTCTCTGGTGTCATAAACCTGAACTTGCGGAGAAATCTGGAAAGCAAAAGCTAGGTTGTTACCCAAGCAATGCAAACTCCACGGTCCTGCCCATCCAGACCAATTGTGACTGCACGGACTAATTTCTGGGTTACACTGAGCATAAAAGACATTGTTCACCTGACACAGTGAACAATCAGCCATGAGAAGCAGCACACTCTTCGTAGGGGCTCTTTGTAGACTGAAGGGGTTGCTTATTAGACGGTGTGTGCCTGGGAGGGCCTCTGAGGGATGATGACTTCAGGAGGCTTTTCTTTCTTTAATAGCTTCTGTGATTGTAAAAACAACACTAACTCATTGTGAGCAATTTGAAAAGCAAAGATAAATTGAGGACAGCAAATGATCCATATTACAACCTAGAGTTAGTGAACATTTTCATTTTTTATTTGTTTAAACATATTTTTAATTTCAGACACAGAAAGTTGCATGTAAAGAGCATCTGTACACCGTTTACCCAAATTCACCTGTTGTGACCATTTTCCCATTTGCTTTAACATTCGTGTGCTCTCTCCCCGTCTGTAATCTATAATCTACCTATGGATCTATCCTCTATCATCTATCTACCTCTCTGTGATTTATTTCTCATTTATATCATAAAGGTGACATTTTGTTGTATTCAGGTAGACCCTCAACCCCTTTGTACAATATTCATGCTATGATTATGTGAGAGAAGGGGCCTGGCCATCGTTATCACTGCCGTACCCCAGCCCCAAGAATGGCAGGCAACATGAGTAGGTACTTAATTGATACTGTGGGATGTGGTGATTGGCAGCTCTGGGCACCCTTCCCACAGCCAAGTGAGGTTCTGACAGGCCAGCTGGCACAGGCGTGGCTGTGCCTGGTGCTTTGGGCAGCCTGCCCAGCTCCGTCTCTACTGCAGGGCGTACACCACTGCTTCCCTATGTTCCTTTGCCCTGGAACCTGATAAATAAGCACATTAGGCTATGAAAGTGCAGATAGCGGTGAGAGAGAAGGTAGATGTGAGTGAAATGCAGTTTAGCCCTAGGGATCAGGGAGCAGGAGGAAACACACGACTCTGACCTCCCCAGAGGCTGAGAAGGTGTGTTTCCATTGATAAAGGAAATGGGGTTTTAAAATGTGTATTAAATGCTGAAACTAAATCGCCAGCAATTGTGTCTAAAAGGCCAGATATAATTAGAGATTTTGAGAAATACACCGGTTCTCTAGGAAAAGAATCCTGCAGGTGGAGAGGTATATCGTTCCTTCCATACGGTCTTCCTTTTCAGTTTCTTCAATGACTTCTCGAGTATGATTTTACTTTGGGACTCTGCTCATTTTCTATATTATCAGGTATTCAGTGAATGTGTTATTTTAATGACAGAGTTATAATATTTTAAACATTGCTAACATAGGTTGTAGTTATAATAGAAACAATCAGTTATCAGGAATTAAGCGTTAAGAGAATGTTCTTCTCACAGTTGACAGTGTCCTCAGGAAACAGCTAAGTTTGTCTAGGGTATCTGTCTTTTCGGTCATAAGAGCTGAAAAAAGGATATTCTGTCTGTACGTTTGTGAACTTTTAAACTCATTTGACATAGTTTGTTTGACATTCTGAAAGGTTAGCACGCCCAAGGATTACCTCGATACTTGTTTGCAGAATTAGAAGGTGAGGTACATTCTTCTAGCAGTGACTGGAAATATTGGAAGCCCAGGAGCCTTCGCGAAGGCCAGAATGACAGGTTTGGGCAACATATCAGGAAAGAACCCAGCATAAGGCACACAGCCCAGGACGGGAGCCTGGAGGGCTCTGGCTGGAGAAGCCATGTGGGGTGCCCAGCAGAGTGGGCAGGGCTGGCCAGGGAACAGGGCCAGTGCCTGGGGGGCCGGACAGAGCCCAGAGAGAGGGTGAGTGGAGAGGAGGAGCCCTCAAGGGAAGGAGTTGACTTCACCATCTGGGAAGCAGAAGACGACACTGCCAGGCTGCTGCAGAGGGCCCAGGGCCTGGCCCTGGGATAGACTCCATTATCCTTAGTCTCTGGCTCTGACTCTGGGCTTTGTATCTTCCTATTTCTATCCCCACTTTCATTTGAATTCTCTGTTCTCAGGAAGTGCTCTTTGTTCTCTGAATCTACAGACAGAAAGTCCACCCTGACACGTGATAGGCAGCTCCCTTCCCTGACTTGGTCACACACCCATGAGTGCACACACACACACACACACACACACACGGTCAGAAAAGGGACCTGCCCGTGGGTCACCCAGGACTCACCTGGTGCCATGTCTCTGTACTGCCCAAAGTTGCAGGTTCCAGCACTAGCTCTCCAGGAGAGCTAAGAGCCCACACTCTGTCATTCCCCAAAGCCAAAGGCCTAGCATTTGACAAGAACCCTGAGGTCCAGATATGGTCAATGTGGGTGGCAGGAACCAAGTCTAGGAGGAAAGGGACAGGTCAGTTAGTGGGTAAGCAGCCAGGTGTTCCCTCCTCAGCACTTCCAGAGAGGCAGAAGAAGGCTGGACTGATCTCCGTGCCCTGCAGGGCTCCAGCCCAGGGAGTCCCACAAAATGGGGTACACTGAGTAGGGTCACTTGGTAGGGGTGGGGGGCAGAGAAAAGACGCTGGTCTGGGAATCCAGCCACCCAGCTTTCGTGCCTGGCTTTAAAAGGGCAGGAGCATGGTTGAGCTTCCCCACCCCCAAGTCAGGGCATGCACAATTATGTCATCTAATCGTCGAAGCAATCGTGACTGGGAAGCAGTTCTATTGCCACCGAAGAGCTGAGGGAACAGCAGCACTGAGAGGTGAAACAATGATATCCCCAAGGTCACTAAGAAGGTCCATGCCAGAGTGGGCATTGACAGAAAGATCCAAAAGACTGGAAAGCCTTTTGCCAGGTCCTCACACCACGGTACCCCTCAAATGTTCAAGAGACTCGCATTCTAAGTGCAGAGCTCTTTCTGGCTTTGTTCAGGGTCCCCCATGAGCCTATGGACAGACGTGGGCTCCGACTGTCCCCTAGGACCCAGCTCCGGTGCATTCTTCCCTTCTGCGCTACCAACACTCACCTGAGACAGGCCTTGCATTTGCCACACCCCTCTACTTTGCAACATCTTATTTCCTCTTCTTTGCAACATCTTGCTCCTTGCCTCTCCTCACGTGGGGACCAGGCCATGGGAGGCCCAGCTTGGACATGCTAACGTGGAGATGTTCTCTAGAGGCCAGATGGAAATCTGGGTTTTACTGACAACCTTTGGCTGGAGTGACTAACTAACCCTGACTTGTCATCACTTTGGGTTCAATTTTCGGGGGCTTACCTCCCACCACCTGGCCAGATTCCTGTCTCCTTTCATTGTCTTGTGTTGTTTTCACATAACTCTGGGTTCAGGAGTGAGTTTTAGTCTATCACATTGGCTGAGCAATGCTTCGGTGACCACTTTCTGACGTAGGGCCCTGGCTGTTGGCTCTGCATCAGAATTCCTTCTGCCAGTAATGTAGTCACAGGTGGTGTTTGATGCCCGTGTGAACTTTGGCCCTGGCAGGCTGAACCTGGTTCTCCCTGTCTTTGTCAGCCTGGAAATATCTTCTTCTGTAGTTGTTTTATTAGCATTTAATGATTAAAAAAAGTATTTGCTTAAGGAAACAGGTCAAGTAATACAGAGGTGTCTCATGGGAAAGTTTATAGTTTCTTTCTTACCACCAACCCTGCCCCACCCCCTCTAAGCTCCCTTTTCTGCAGAGGAGGAAATAATTTGTGTTTCTTTTTTCCATCACTTTATTTATTCATTTGTTTATTGTTCATTTTTATTGCTTTTTTATTTATTTTAATTGGTTTCAAGTATACAGTACATTGGTTAGATATATATATAGTTCATAAAACTATTTGTTCAGTTGCTCCTTCTCTCTGGTTTTCCATCTCGCCAATATATTAATGCTAACTGCATTCCCTATGCCTTGCTCCACATACCTGTGACCATCTAATCCAAAACAGACTCACAAATATAGTGGGCAATTTGTGAGTCTGTTTTTTATTAGTGCTTATTCAAGTCAGGTTCCTAATCTCTCAGAGATGAGGAGAAAGGGGACTATATCTTATTACATTTAATCAGATGTCTCCTATGGCTCCTATGTCCCTGAGAAAAACATTCCTGAGTTGTAAATCTTCTCTCAGCCTCCTGCTAGTTTTATATCACAAAGGGCCAGAGAAATAACTTACACTTGCAAGTTTTCTAAA
>NW_006437738.1:11439-16410 GCF_000325575.1 Pteropus alecto | reverse complement strand
TCCTCTATATAGGTCATTCAATTCTCTTCTTATTCACTCTGTTTATTCCATTTAATATACTTTTCATCTCAGATAATGTGTTCTTCATTTCTGACTGGTCCCTTTTATAATTTCCATTTCCAGTTTTATGTTTTTTATCTCTTTGTTAAAGTTCTTACTGAATTCATCTACACTTCCCCTAAGTTCATTGAGCATCTTTATAACCAGTGTTGTGAACTCCGCATCTGTGAGATTGCTTGATTCCATTATTTCTGGATCTCTGTTCTGTTCTCGAAGATGGTTTCTGCTTCTTTGTCTCCCATTTGGCTGCCTTTCTGTGTCTGTTTCTGTGTACTAAGCAAAGCTCTAAGTTTCCCAATCTTATTAGTGTGAAGTAGGTGTCCAGTGGCATAGTCCTGAGAGAAGTTAAGCTGTAGGCCAAATTTTTCCCCAGCCTCTGTCCTGCTAAGTCTACCTGTTAAGATTCAGCAAGCAAACCAGAGATGATGTGATTACAGTTGCTTCAAGAGGCCTCATCAGAAATCACTCAGCTGCCACCAGTGTGAGTCTAGGCACTGCTCAGCAAAGGCTACCTGACTCACCAAGGACACATTTGGATATGGCGTGGGTGGGGCCATAAGTTGAGGGAGGCAGGATTTCAGAGAATCCTCTGAGTGAACTCCGTTACCCAGTTTGATGTTGTCTCAGCTATGGTGGCACTGCATCAGCACACTGGGAGTGGGGAAGGCTCAACAGAGGAACAATGGATACCGCCGGCACTTCTGTACAGAGCAAGTCTTGCCTAGGCCCTCACTCCGACAGTGTCTCCCTGTAAGTCCCTGGTGCCCCTGTGAGCAGTGACTCGGCACTGGTGCTCAGAATGAGCAGGCCTGTCACCGTGCAAATCTGCTCTGGACACGGCCCCTTTAAGAGGCATCTGCCGCTGCCGCAGCCTCTGTCTGACTCAGCCGCTGGGGACCAGGCAGCCCCACGTCCTTGCCACGTCCTACCTTCTGCCGTTACAGGGTGCTTTCTTGGATTTTCCCCTAGTTGTATGGCTTGTTCGTCAAGATCCCAGGCGATTTTTCCTTGCTGCTGCTCCCTGTTTCCGTTACAGCTTTGATTTGGTTGCCAGAGGGATGAACAGAGTCTCTATCATCTACGCCATTTTGGTTGCCTCGCAGTAATTGCTTTTCTATTGTTCATTCTTTTGACTAATGTTAATAGAGCACCTGCTGTGTGATAGGTTTGCTTGAACGCACTGAGTGTGTGTGTGGGGGGGGGTGGTGTGTGGTACAAATTTGAGTAAGGTGCAGGGGTCTCCAAACCTCAAGGGGATTGTGTCATGGTGGAGGGAGACAAAAAGGAAGTAAAGAAATATGGGAATGGGTAAGATAATTTCAGATCAAGGTAATTGCCGGAAGAGAATAAATAGGATGCCCTCATGGAGAATGACTGGTGGTGGGGAGCTATTTTCAATAGGGTGTTCGGAACAGGTGACTTCTGCACTGAGACAGAAAAGATGAGAAAGGGTGAGCCCCGGGAGGACCTTGGGACAGAGATAATCTAGGTGCTAAGACCCTAAGGCAGGAGGGAAGCAGAAAAGAGGTTGTGGGGGCTCAGTCACAGGCAGTTTAGATTTTATGTTAAGTACAAGACTCGTGCGTGTGCGCAGGCGCGTTTCTAGGGGGTAAGAGTTGAATCAGGTTGGTAGTGTGCCCTGCCTGTTTAAAGCCTCCCTCCAGCACCTCTGTGGACACTGAATAAGGAAGAAGAGAGGAAGCCGAAAGCTTCTTCCATCATCCCAGTGAGAGGTGGTGGCAGGGGCCATGGGGATGGAGATTGATGGATGGATGGGTGTGGGTTTGGAGATAACATCTATCGGCAGGACTTGGTTACGGATTGTTTATTAGGAAAAAGAAGAATTAACATAAGTCATTGGGTTTGAGCTCAAGTTCACTGCTCAGAGTAAATGGGAGTGTCTTTTGGAGTTGGGGAAATCTGAGAAAAATAAGTTTTGGGAGGGAAATATCCCACAAGGAGTTCTCTTCAAGAAGGTTGAGTGTGCAGTGCCCATCAGACATCAGAGGACAGATGTCTAGTAGGAAGCTGGTATCCCAGTGTTGGGCTCGAGAGAGCACCAGGACTAGAGATACAAGGCCAGATGCTCGGGGACGCGGGATGTAGGCTGAGTCTCCTAGGGAGATGGTGAGAAACACAGGGGAGGACCCAGATCCAGGAGAAGAGGAAGAGCTAAGGAGTGGGCAGAAGCAGGAGGAAAACCACAGGATGAGGGTGTCATCAGCAAGAGAAGAGAGCATCTCAAAGAGGAGACTGTGTTCAGCTACATCACTTACTCCTGGGTGGATGGGCAAAATGAAGACTGAAAAACATCCCTTTTTCTGGCAACATGGAGATCACTGATGACCGTGTCAAGAGCAGTTGCCTTGGAGCAATGGTGACAGATGCCAGATTGTCATGGGATAAAAGCAAACAGGAAGTGGAAAACTAGGAATGGAACATATAGACAACTTTTTGATATGTGTGTGTGTGTGTGTGTATTTTTCTTCTATGAAGAGATGCTTCACTTTTCTCAGAAGAGAATGAAAGGAAGTGTGATTCAAGGGGGAGATTTTGTTTCTAAAAGTAGGAAATGCCTGAGCATGTGGTTTGCTGATGACGATGACTAAGCAGCAATGGACAGGGTGGGAAATGACAGGAGAGAAACCCACGAAAAGAGAGAGGCTCTGAGCCCCAGAGCACAGATGGAAGGTTGGACTTTGAATGAGCAGACAGACTATGGAAGACAATGGAGTCAGAAATTTTGTCTCTTTTGTTCAGTGTGTACCCCTCCCCTGGAATAGCACCTGGCACTCAGGTGCTTGATAAAATGAAGACAGGCTTCTAGATATAGAGGTGAAGAGTGAGAAGGGTCCTTTCTGATTCTATTGGTTCAGAGAAGGCTGAGGTGGGGTCATTAGCTGATGGTCGGGGAGAGGAGGGTCAAAGTGGGCGGTGGTGTAGGAGACGGGTCAGTCTCGCTTCCCCATGGAGATGTTGACAGTGTCTCATCCAGTGGACAACACCAACAGAATCTACGACCACCTTGACACTGCTGAATTTTGCAACTCCACATGTGCCATCGACTAGCTTCCCAAGTATACTTGTATGTGTTTTTTAGTTCCTGGTTTATACCAAACTCTTTCGATTACGGTAATTGTATAGCTTTTCTAGTTTTTAATATGTCGCAAAAACAGCTTCACTTCTGCATTTCTTACGATTTCACTTTCGACCACATTTAGTTTGTTGTGTAAACTTAAATCGCCTTTTTTTTCCGCATGAAAAGAGCTAAGAGCAATCATTCTGTTTGTATTCGGTTTGCATTTCTATCTATGAATTCAGTAAAACTTTTTCCTTATTGAAAAGAGGCTTTGTAACTTTCTTTCTTTTCTTTATTTTTTAAAAATTGGGGTATAACTTACAATTAAGTGCAAATATTAGGTTTTCAGGTAGTGCAACCGTGCCCAGACTGAGGTGGGTCTATTCCCAGAATCCCAGGTGGGAGGACCCTCATGTCCCCTCCCGCAGCTCCCCCTCCAGAGGGCACCCTTGTTACCACTTACATTATCATACATTGATTTTGCCTGGTGTTAAACTGCATATAAATGGAATTGGACAGTAGGAATTATTTTATACGTGACTTCTTTCATTCAATAGTATATTTGTAGAGTTCATCTGATGCTTACTGGGGGCTGACGCTGCTCCGAGAATGGAAAAAATAATGTCTCCAATAACCCGTTCGTCCTCAGTTAGTCATCTACCCGCGAGGATAGTTGTCACCTGCTAGCACGCCGCCCCTCCCCAGATTTGCATGTGACTGACAGGCCTTTATCAAAGCCTTGTTTCAGGTTTAAGTAGAGGGACATCTGCACGCTTCTCCAAACAGGACCGTGGCATTCAAATGGTCTTTGAACTCTAAAATCAGTATTTGTGTAGAGAATAAAATAACAGGGGAAAATGTCCAGGCTTACTGTTAAATTATATATATTTTATATTTATTAAGACTATAGTTTTTACAAAACCGTTATACGCATTAGCAGCGATAAGGTCAATGTGTGGGATACTTACCTGATCTTGTACATTTTCTGCAATGATGGGGGCGTACGTTTAAAATCACAGTTTTATTAGCTACATTTAACAGAAGTGAATTTGTAACACCTATTTTGTACATTGCCCATGGCACCAAGTCTCAGGACTCACACTGGGTACATGGCTTACAGTGCTCTCAAAGAAACAGAGCATGGCAATGCCACCAGTTAAATGACACTCAACACGTATCATGAAGCGAGGTGGAGGGTGAATGGAGGAATGAATGCTGGTGACCAACACGTCTGACCAGCTGGGCACAGGCTGGCCAGGGCCATGCAGGTTTCCCACCTTCCTCTGTCCAATTCTTTTGCAGTCCCCTTTCCGGACCCTGCCACACAGACCAGCCTCATTTCCTCTCCCTCAGAAAGGATTGGAAAATGACCTTTAAGTAGATATGTAAATGCTTCGCCTTTATGTCCCTCCAGGTGGAGACAGTCCAGTCTTGTCCTTGGGGCAGCTCACTAAGGTCTCCAAATAAAACACCAATAAAAACAATACATCAGAGGGTTCCCTACCACTCACCCTACAGAGAAGTAACTACAAGTATCCATTGAGAGGATGTACAGGCTCAGATCTCCTAGGGTGGGTCCCGTCGTTTTTCCCATGCCCTGCTGGCCTGAGACATGATGTCTGAATGGGCAGCCGTCACGGACACCTGAGAAGGCCAGCAGAAGACAAGCACCGAGGGCTGAGACGGGGGGCGGGAGCCTGGCAGACAGTGTCCTGACACAGTGGGCCTGTGGTGCCGAGCAGGGGAGGGGAGCTGGTACCAACTCACGTACTTCCTTATCTTGTCCTAGAAAGAACGTGGACTTGCAGCTCCTCCAGGCAGGCTTCTTTCAC
>NW_006437738.1:6020-8786 GCF_000325575.1 Pteropus alecto | reverse complement strand
GCGGTTCTCATTTACGTTGTTGATATTTCGTTCATCGTGGAATTGACATTAATTTTAATTTTTAAACTATTGCATTAAATACGACGCATCTTGAATCCCGAGTGTGTGTAGCTCCTCTAAGTTAGTGCCCGAGGTCTCTGCCTGCAGGAGCCCCACCTAGTCTGGCCCTGCAGGGAGGAGGTGAAGGCCTGAGGACGGAGGGTGAAGGCCAGGTGAGCTCCAGGGTCATGAGCCTGATGCCACAGAAGTGGGTGCTTCTCTCAGAGGGGATTTACCCAGCTCTCCACCTACTTCCCTGTCCCCACGTCCACCTGGGTACCAACACCTCTGCAGGCTTCTACTCTGGGCCACGCCTTGTGCTGAGCCCAGTCGAGACACTCTGCTGAAAGGGCTCTCTGTGCACAGAGGAATGGGGTGAGGGGCACGAAGGGCGTGGTGTCTGGGAAATTAGATGAATGTCATGTGCAGCTCATAGCATCACAGAGGTTTGCCCAACCTGCAGAAGGAAGGATTTCTAAGCTGGGACTCAGGTACGAGGGACGCATCCTGCCAACTGTGCTAGTGCAGAGCCCATGGCGGGTGTGTACAGGTACCTGGGGGTCGGAAGGGCGCCCCTGGACCAAGCGCAGGAGGCAATGCAGTTGTGTGACCAGCACCCCAGCCAGGATCTCCCAGGAGTGACCGGACGGACAGACAGGGAGAATTTGGGCTCTCTGGACATTCCCTGTGACCATGAGGCTGGTTTCCGATGTGTGGCTCAAAGCCACCCATCACAGCAGAAGCGGTCCCCACCTGACTCTAGACAGAGCCACAGCACCTGCGGAGACCAATAGCGACGGGTTTGAGGACACTCCGTGTGCACTGAGAACCTTCGCCCTGAACATCCTAGGATCAGGGTGTCCTACCCGCTTTGGTCAGTCACCTTGTTGCGCAGGAAGCCCTTGTACTCATCCACTGGGATCCAGAAGTCGTCCTTCATGCGGTCTACCTCATAGCACAGGTAGGTTTCGTGCAGGTAATTCAGATGACTGAAGTTATAAAGGAAGGTCTGTTCATACATCAGGGGTCTATGGACACAAGAGGGGGGAACCCAGAGACATGGAGCACGTCCTTGTGCTCCCCTCCTCCATCCCAAACCTCTTCCCCTTCACCCTGAGCTCCCCATGCACCCCAGATCCCTGACAGACCAATAGAGGATGGGCATTGCTTTGCTGGAGCCACCTGCCCTTCTCTCTGACCGCACCTGAGGCTCCTGGAGAAGCCAGCCCGGTCTTTTCATCAGGGTCGGCCCCCAGGGGCAGTGCGCGGTGTCAGAGCCTCTGTCGAGGCTCCGCCTGGACTAGGCTGGTCACCGCTCCTGGCATTGCCATCTCACGATTGTCCCTCTGGCCCACGTCCCTGCTTGGTGTGAACACTTGGCATCCTTTCCCCTTGGGACAGGCAGAGTGCCCATCAGCTGACAGGTCCTAGACGGAAGGTCCATCAGGAGGGAGGGACAAGCAGAGCAGCCCCTGGGGTACGGTGAGTCCCCATCAGGGAACCTGGAGGAGGGGCTCAGGAGTTGGGGTGATGCAGGGTCCGGGTGATCCCTGGCCTTGGGTGCTGGGCCGGCCGCCATGTCTCAGTCCCTTCGCCGTCCTCTGCTTCTCCTCCTGGTCACAGCCTCTGTCCTCCTCCTGTGACACTCTGCAGGACTCAGGCTCCTTATATGCCATGGAGCACCTGGAAGTAGGTGAGTTGGCACGCTGGACCCCACCCCTTCATGACCTCAGGCCACGCATGCAACTCACATGGGTGTAACACAAACAGGAACTTATCTGTCCAAATGTGTCATCCCGATGCTGTCGGGGATAAGTTATGTTTTCCCCACTGCACTCCCCATTCTCTGTGTTCAGAACCCTTCTGATCTGGCCCCCGGCTGCCAGTGTCAGCCCCAGGCCTCTGCCTCAGCTGGGTTTGAATCTTGACTCTGCCACAGGCTGCTCTGTATGAGGTCCCAGCTCTGCCTTCACTGCCACCCGGGAGGCCATGGCCACCGCAGGGTCTCAGCATGGACCCTAGATTGTGTCACATCCTGAGATCCCGGATCTCAGGCCCCATGTCATGGACAAGGCTCTGAGACTGGGGACTTTGGGAAATGGGGCCCTCGGGATATGTGGGACGAGGGTAGGTGGCAGACAGGCGGCTGCAGAGAGCGTGGGACCCTTCTCCCAATGTCAAATCACTTGTCTTCTCCTGGGTGGACCCTTTACCCACAGTGACTTCAGTTTGCAGATTTTTGGTCACTTGCTCCTGTCGGTGGAATCGGGGTGCTGTCACAGCACAGAAATCAAAACCAAAGAAGCGAACGTGATGATGAGGTTCTTCCTGGAAAGCCTGCCTAGGGGGTTATGACATCCTCTGCTCTGACCAGAGGGAGCTGGGCATCTGGGTGTGTCCAGGGAGCCTGGAGCTGGTTCCTCTTTGTCACGTTTCCATGTACTCCGGGCACCGTTTCTGGGCTGGGGCTTGGCTGGGCCTCTTTGCCCAAGTACCGCGGAGTGCGAAGCACATTTTTTGTCGTATTTGTGTCCCCTAAAGTCCTGGGGACATCCTCAGGAAGAGTTGGCTGTCATAATCCACCTCCAGAGTCACAGCCTAGAGATGGACGTAAGACGTCCAGCCTCGCCACGGCCCGGGAGGAAGGGTTGGCGGCCGTGACGTGACGCAAGCCGGGGACCCTCTTTCTCCTTTCCCCACGGCACTCCCCGTTCTCCCTGCTCAGCA
>NW_006437738.1:2317-4075 GCF_000325575.1 Pteropus alecto | reverse complement strand
CAGGGTTTGGATATGTATATGACACCTGAGGTCCCATAGGCTACCGTGAGGTGGACCTCCAACTGTAATCAAGGAAATTAGCCACAGCCACAGAGCCAGAGAGTAGTGCAGAAGTTCCTGGGGACAGACACAAAGCTGAAGCCACAGCCCTGACCAACCTGCAGCCCAGGCAGTGTGTTCCGTCTGCTCCCTGAGCCTCCTTCACGGCCAAGCTCTCCTCCCTCTGGGGTTAGGGTAGGGGAGCTGCACCTCTCTTGCTGCCCCTCTGTCTGCGTATAGCCCTGGACACCCCTTCTTTCCCCGGGAACTGGCCCTGTGTTGGGTCTTAGCCGAGGTCAGCAGTGCCTGTGCAGCACTGAGCACCTACTGTGCGCCCAGCTTTCTGCGTGAGCAGAAAGTTGGAGTATTGGTGGATTACTTATACACTGAGTGATTTCTTGAACCATTCCCTCCCCTCTTTTTTAAAGAAAAATCATCATTTGTTGAGGAATGAAGCACTTCATTTTCACTACAGCCACATGGTTGGTCACTATCAGTGTCCCCGTGTTTCAGGGGAGCGGATGCAGCTGCTTAGACGCAGGGGAGACAGGAGGGGCTGTGGAAGGACGGCCCCCCCGGGAAACTGGGAGGGCCTTCTGGGTGGGGCCACAGGTGGGGAGGCAGCGGGAAGGTCAGGCAGGGGGCGCAGGGCCAGACCCAGAGAGAAGGGCCTGGAGAGAGGAGAAGGTGGGGCCAGGGCTGGGGATGCCCAGAGGGAGGGGCAAGAAGGCCTCAGAGACAGGGGAGGGCGCTGGGATCCGCAGTGAAGCCACATGGAAACTGTAAATTTGAAGTTTTCCTTCAGTCGCCCTCACGTAGATATCGACACTGATCAACAGGGTATAAAGACTGGAAGGTGGGGGGTTGGCCGTTCTCTTTCTCCTTCCCTGCGAGGAGACCCAGTGCCTGGAGGTGGGCAGCCGCCTGAGGCCCGAGGACAGCGGCGGGAGAAGAAAAACGCAGAGAAGTGCGCTAAGGGACGAGGTGGGGCCTGAGTCCTCACAGCACCTCTGATCAAGAAAAGTAAAATTTTCCGTGCAGCAGGAGACGCCTTGGTAAAGGAACAACAGGAGCCCCTGAAAGAACCATAGTGTGTCCCCGAGTGAAGGCCGAGGACACTTTAGCTAGTATGACGAGCCGAGAGCCTGATGCAAGGCAGACTCCTGCTTCCCACCCCCGACCCTGCATCCCTAACAGATCTTTGCACGTTGTTGTATTAGCAACACTGAGCACCTACTGCGAACACAGTCGAGGGAGCAGAGATGGCTCAGAAAGGGTCCAGGAGCTCACTGACCCGAGGCCTCCCTCTCACCCCCCAGGAGGACGGTCCCTCTGAGAACAGAGCCACACCCACACTGGTCCAGAACTCAGGGGCAGGTGACAGCCACAGCTTCCTGGAGCCACTCCAAGGTTCTCAGAGCCTGAGGAACAGAAACAGCCTCCATTCACTTGCCTCCAAGGACCTAGGTGGACACGGGGGTGCCCAGGGGGTTAGGGCCCGTCTCGGGACTGAAGGAAACAGTATGTCGGATGGAGCTACAGGTCTTCCTCTCCCTGACTCTCTGCATCTCTCCGGAGCAGATGGACATTGGCAAGGTGAATAATAGCCATGATATGAGTCAATCGTCGCATATTTCTTTTGTGCTGAGGGTCACCTCGCTAGCATGTGGCAGAGTCAAGATTCAAACCCAGCCGAGGCAGCGGCCTGGGGCCGACGGG
>NW_006437738.1:0-2159 GCF_000325575.1 Pteropus alecto | reverse complement strand
CGTCCCGGCCACCACCCCTTCCTCCCGGGCCGTGGCGAGGCTGGACGTCTTACGTCCACCTCTAGGCTGTGACCCTGGAGGTGGATTATGACAGCCAACTCTTCCTCAGGATGTCCCCAGGACTTTAGGGGACACAAATACGACAAAAAATCCGCTTTGCACTCCGCGGTACTTGGGCAAAGAGGCCCAGCCAAGCACCAGCCCAGAAACGGTGTCCGAGGTACTCGGAAACGAGACAAAGGGGAACCAGCTCCAGGCTCCCTGGACACACCCAGATGCCCAGCTCCCTCTGGTCAGAGCAGAGGTTGTCATAACCCCCTAGGCAGGCTTTCCAGGAAGAACCTCATCATCACATTCGCTCCTTAGGTTTTGATTTCTGCGCTGTGACAGCACCCCGATTCCACCGACAGGAGCAAGTGACCAAAAATCTGCAAAGTGAAGTCACTGTGGGTAAAGGGTCCACCCAGGAGAAGACAAGTGGTTTGACATTGGGAGAAGGGTCCCACGCTCTCTGCAGCCGCCTGTCTGCCACCTACCCTCGTCCCACATATCCCGAGGGCCCCATTTCCCAAAGTCCCCAGTCTCAGAGCCTTGTCCATGACATGGGTCCTGAGATACGGGATCTCAGGATGTGACACAATCTGGCGTCCATGCCGAGACCCTGCGCTGGCCATGGGCTCCAGGACGGCAGGGAAGGCAGAGCTGTGTCCTCATACAGAGCAGCCTGGCCCAGACTCCAGTCACTTACAGACCACTCACTGCAGTCCCAGAGGGACGAGGACGAGTGGACCCTGCACCCTCCACAGGGTCCGTGGGCCACAGTCTGGCTCTCTGACCCCAGTCTGGGCTCCCTTAGGGTTCCCCGCTCTGCTCCCTATTTCTCCGACAGGGGAATGGGACAAATCCCGGCACAGTCTGCACTTGCTCAGGGAGCCGCTCTCCCCAACGAACCCACTCTCGTTCACGGGGCACCTAGGTCCTTCTCTCCTGGCCCTGGCACACCTCGGTGGAAAACTCTAGCAGACGCAGGGGTCATTTCACATGTTCGCTCAGTGTTCCAGAGGCGGATGTGGGGGAAGGGCCGCCAGTCCCCAGAAAGGTCAGGCTTTCTTTTCTTCTTTCTTCTTCCCTCATGGCCTGAGGTGAGCTCAGCGCTTGTAGCCCGTCACGTCGTTGCTGACCAGTGGGAGTTTTTGGACAAGAGTTCGTCACTAGATTCTACTGAGGCCTGTACAGTGTCCTGCCCTGTCCTGAGGGAGACCGGGAGAGGGAGCACTTGTCCCTGGGTCTCTGCTGTCCCTAGGGAGCCAGGCTCCAGTGAGGGCCTTTTGGAGAAAGTTAGGGTGGGCAGGGTCCTCAGGAAGGGCATGAGCCAGAGACAGAGAGGCGAGGCCCACCCAGTCTGAGCTGGCATCTCCTTATCCTCTGGCCCCTTGTCACTGTGACTCGGGTAACCCAAGATATTGTCACGTGTGATGTCCCCGCTAGCCTTCACAGGACACGGATTCTCTAAGCTGCCGTGTACAGTCATTCACCGCACGACTGACTTCCAGACACGGACACGCACAGGGGCATCCAGGAGTCAGCAGGGATAGGAAGGTCCAAGGGTGACTGGCCGGGCTGGGTATGAGAAGACGGGGATCAGAAGCAGGTTTGTAGCCCCAAGGCACAGGAGATTGTGCAGCAGGACCCCACACTTCTGGGGTCACAGGCTGCCGCCAGCACAGGTCTCATGCACAGCAGACCCTTCCTCTGAAAGCTGTGGGGTGGGGTGGGAGGAAGACCGAGGAGCACTCTGTGTGTTGAGTGACTGGAGGAGACTTTGGTGGTACGAGAGCAGAGCTGGCCTGGATGATGCCATCCTCCCTCCCCGGAAGGCTCCAGGGAGGGACAGTGTTGGGGAAATTCTCAGGGCCCCCAGGCCTGGTGTCTTCAACCTGGTCCTTGTAGACACGCCGTCTCAGCTCAGGAGGACTGGCAACTCCTGGGGGTGGCGGGCGTGTTGGTGTGGAGCCTGCGACCTGGGAAGTATGGCCACCAGTGGGACACACGTGAAACGTGCCGAGTGATTTCTCACTCGAAATGCACTCAGGCCCCCCGCCAGGGGCTGGTCTCTGGTCCGGGGGGACCAAGGTTGAGAGGACAGAGGTTACAGCAGG
>NW_006437737.1:0-840 GCF_000325575.1 Pteropus alecto | reverse complement strand
AAGCAATGCCTCCAATAAGGGCCTAATATCCAACATATACGAAGAACTCATGTGACTCAATAACAACACCAGCGTAAAAATCCAATCAAAAAATGGGCAGAGGACCTGCACAGATACCTCTCCCTAGAGGACACAGAAATGGGCAGCAAATATATGAAAATCTGCTCAACATTGCTAGCTATTAAGGAAATGCAAATCAAAACCACAGTGAAATACCATCTCACACCTGTTAGAATAGCTGTGATCGACAGTACAAGTAATAACAAATGTTGGAGAAGATGTAGAGAAAAAGGAACCCTCATACACCTCTGATGGGACTGCAAATAGGTACAGTTACTATGGAAAACAGTATGGAGTTTCCTTAAAAACTAAGAATTGATCTACCATATGATCCAGCAATTCCTCTACTGGGTATTTACTTCAAAGACTTGGAAACTCATATCTGTAATGATATTTGCACACTGATGTTCATAGCAGCATTGTTCAGATAGTCAGGACATGGAAGCAACTGAAGTGTCCTACAACAGATGATTGGCTAAAGAAGCTGTGGTACATATATACAATGGAATATTACTGAGCCATAATTAAGAAATACTGCCATTTGTGATAACATGGATAGACCTCGAGATAATCATGCTAAGCAAAATAAGGCAGACAGAAAAAGTTGAAAATCACATTATATCACTTATATGTGGGATACAAACCTAAAAGCAACAAATGAGCAGGACGAACAGAGACTCATGGACATGGACTATAGGCTAGTGGTTATCAGAGGGTAGGGGGTGGGGAGAGGAGGAAGTAGACAGGGTAAAGGGGGTCAAATATATGTTGACAGAAAGA
>NW_006437736.1:14805931-14814375 GCF_000325575.1 Pteropus alecto | reverse complement strand
AAGACAGAAGGTCTTGGCACAAAATATTCAAAGTGTTAAAAACCTAGAATCTATAACCAAGAATACTTTATACAGCAAAGCTATCATTTAGAGTTGAAAGACAGATAAAGAGCTTCCCAGACAAAAATAAGCTAAAGGAATTTATCAACACTAAGCCAATATTACAGGAAATGTTGGAGGAACTTCTTTAAGAAGAAAAATCCTATATCAAAAACATGAATAAAGAATGGTAATAACTACATATTTATCAACAAATACATCAAAAGGAAAAGAATTAAGTGCTCCAATCAAAAGATAGGGAACCTAAATCGATAAGAAAACAAGACCCCCTACATATGCTGCCTACAAGAGATCCACTTCAGATTAAAAGACACACACAGATTAAAAGGAATAAGATGGAAAAAGATATTGCTTTGATGGACTTAGATGGTATTGTGCTGAATAAAGTAAGTTAGATAATGATTTTACATACATCTGGAATTTAAGAACAAAATCAACAATAGCAAAAACAGAAACAAATTCATAGATACAGAGAATATTTTGGCTATTAGGCAAAAGGAGGGTTTGGGGGGACAGTGAAAAAAAGCAAAAGTTTTAAGAAGTAGAGATGGATAGATACAAAATAGTCATGAAGATATAAAGTATAGCATAAGGAAAATAGTCAACGATGTTGTAAAAATATGTGAGAGGGCAGAGGGGTACCTGATTTAGTGGATTGACCACTCATGAGTTATATAGATCTCTAATTACTATGCTGTACAACTGAAACTAATATATTATTGTATGCCAACTATACTTGAAAAAAATCATTGAATTGTACAATGTAAATATGAGCAACTAATTGTCTATTATACTTCAATAAAGCTGGTGGGGGGAATGATCAGTTTGGTTGAAATGTGAAGAATGAATCAGAATGGATTTAAAGTGAAAGAATGGGTAAATCTCAAATTATGTAGATTTTTTTCCTGTGGTAAAACAATCTACTTTTGCAGGCTTATTCTTGTGAAGAAATATTTCCCACATGTGCTGTGAATAATTAATTCCACAAGTAACAATTTCCACTGAAGCGTTAGAAACTGATTTAAACAGCTCACTGACTTTTGGTCATTGGCAATGGGAAAATGACAATGAATTGAACATCACTCAAAAGTTCCTACATTAGTGGCAGAAATTTTGCTGTTATTTCTACTTTTACTTCCATAGAAAAATAATGAAAGAACAATAGTTTATTAAACATTTACTATCACTCAAATATATTGCAAGAGATTTTCATCTGCGATCTTCTCATTTAGATCTTACAACTAATCATCAGAGAAATACAAATAAAAACCACAGTGAAACTGGTGTTAATATACTCATTTTCACATGAAGAAACTATGCTTGCGGGGCTATGCAATTTTTCAAGGTCACATCTGGTAAGAAATAGAATCCATGCTTTAGATATTTTGCTTAGAAACTAGTTTGCAAAAGAATGCTAGATGAGTTAGGATTACAGTTTAACTCAAATTTTGTTTGTTAGTCACACACAGCTTACCAATATAATCTTGTTTTTTTTTTTTTTTTTTTACTTTCTAGATTTCTGTAGAAATCTGGCTTTTTTTGTGAGAAAGTTAGCAGTAAACTAAGCAAATAGGACAGAGTCTCATAGTCATGAAAGCATGTATTGAACATATTCTTTATTCGAGACACCGCGCTACTCTTCAAGGATACAGACATGAACTAGACATAGTGTATACAATAAAATTGCACAGAATTATAAGAATAAATTGACTAATACAGCAATAAAGCAGCGGGGTGAAGGTACATAAGAGAAAGGCACTGCAAATTGTTATTTCGTCCTTTTTGGGACTCATCAGTACAGCGTAGCTAATGATGTAAACTTAAAAAAAAATTTTTTTTCTAAAGCTCGATGGTATGTAAACAATTCTGAAACTGAGTATTGAATGCTTAAAGATTACAGGAATTAACTCTTTGTGATTTAATCCAAAATAAATACAAAATTTAAAATTCAATGAAAGGTAAAATAAACAATGTTGTTTATAGGTATAATACTTTTGTAGCACACTGAAATTTAAAACATAAACACAGAATTAAAGTACAAAAAATGCTTTGTCAATGTTTCTAATGTTTTAATATAGAGTACAAAATAAATATTACTTTTAGTACTTTTTAAATATTCCTACATATTTGAAACTGACAATGAGAATTTTGTTTTTGTTTTTTGTTTTTTGTTTTTATTTATTATGGTAACATTGGCTAATGAAAGCCAGTAAATTTCAAGTGTATAATTCAACAATTGTATGTTCACTATGCATAGATTTCTTTCTGTCACCACATATTTGACCCCTTTTATCCCATCTACCTCCCCTTTCTCTGCCTACTCTCTGACAACCACTATTCTACTCTCCATGTTCATGAGTCTCTGTTTGTCATGTTTGTATGTTGTTTTCAGGTCTATGTTCTACATATAAGTGATTTCATGTAGTTTTCAACTTTTTGTCTGGCTTATTTTACTTAAGAATTTTGAATGAGTTAAAAATTTTTAAATGTCACAGACCAATTGTAATTTTTCTCATTGGTTATTAAAATCATGTTGCATAGTTTCTAGATAGCATGATCATTTTTATGGTGCCATGTGTGCTAACAAAGGATTGTCTATATATTAAAAGAGATGTTCATTGATATCAATTATTCTTGGATTCTTTGATATCAAAGAATAATTGATATCAATGAACATCTCTTTTCTTATATAGACAATCCTTTGTTAGCACACATGGCACCATAAAAATGACCATGCTATCTAGAAAAAGAGATGTTCATTGATATCAATTATTCTTTGATATCAATTATTTGATATCAAAGAATAATTGATATCAATGAACATCTCTTTTTAATATCAACATATACCATTTAATACCTACTTAATATCAACATATACCATTTAATACCTACTTAATTTAGAATCATGCTTTTTAAATATCAACATATACCATTTAATACCTACTTAATTTAGAATCATGCTCTCTCAGATTTCTGTACTATACCACTCTATGATAGTTTGCATCTTTGCAAAAAATATTATGAATGGATATTGGGAGTATTTTTGGTAGACTAAACAATGGAGAAGCAGCTGCATATAGCAATTTGCAATGCATCTCTCATAAATGTTTGGGAAATTCCCTATAAAGACTGTCAGATAGAAAAAGAAAATTCTCTTCTAAGTTCTTTTGGCTGATCTAATAACTAAAATGACTCAAGACAGGTTAGCAGGGAGAAAGAACAAATTTAACTTGTGCATATGGAGGTCTCATAGATATAGGACCTAAAGAAATGACAAAAGGAGACAGCTTTTATACTTTTTAGAAAAAGAAATTCATAAATTCTGGATCATATGGCAAATCTCTTTTTGTTTTTGGGGTTTTTTTTTTTTTTTGAGGATTCTCCATATTGTTTTCTACAGTGGCTATACCAATTTACAGTCCTGCCAGCAGTGCCGAAGGGTTCCTTTTCCTCCACGTTCTGACATGTCGTTTGTTGACTTTTTAATAATAGCCCTCTGACTGGTGTGACATGGAATCTCACTGGTTTTAATTTGCATTTCCCTGATGGTTAGTGATATTGAGTGTATGCCTTCTTAATAGAAATGTTTTTTCATATTCTCTGTCCATTTTTTGATTGAATTGTTTTTGTTATAGCCGAAGGCAATAAAAATACTAATTTGAACAGATATATAGTAAATTTAAAAAATGTGCTATATATCTATGATTATTTAAAAAGGTAAGAACATGCTATTTATAATATGTACATATTTATAATATGTCTTGAAGAAATTTGTCACCTATTGACAGTATATGACTTGCTACAAATCCATTTCCTCTCTGTGTAAGGCCTAGCACTACTGACTCCATTATCATTCAAGTAGGCACATTCCCCAATTCCTCTGATGGCAAACCTAAAACCAAACACAAAAATATTAAAAATTTATAAGTCGATATCTATATTCATTCCTTCACTACACACACACATACACACACACACATTATTTTATTGTGTTTTGCTTCATTGTACTTTTCAGATACTGCATTTTTTACAAATTGAAAGTTTGTGGCAACCTTGAATCAAGCAAGTCTATCAGTGCAATTTTTTCAACAGCATTTGCTTGCTTCATGTCTCTGTCACATTTTGTTAATTCTCACAATATTTCAAACTTTTTTCATTATTATTATATTTGTCATAGTGATCTGTGATCAGTGACCTTTGATGTTACTATTATAATTGTTTTAGGGTACCAAAATTCTGAGCCCATATAAGATGGTGAACTTAATCAATAAATGTGGTGCATGTTTTGACTACCCCGCCAACCACCATTCCCTTGTCTCTCTTCCTCTCATCAGGTCTCCCTGTTCCATGAGACACAACAATATTGAAATTAAGAGAATTAGTTAATTCTACAATGGCCTCTACATTTTCAACTGAAAGTAAGAGTCAAACATCTCTCACTTTCAATCAAAATCTAGAAATCATTAAGCTTAGTGAGGAAGGTATGCTGAAATAAGCCAAAAGCTAGGCTTCTTGTTGCAAACAGTTAGCAAAAGTTATGAATGCAAAAGAACAGTTCTTGAAATAAATTCAAATACTATGCCAGTGAATAAACCAATGATAAAAAAGTGAAACAGCCTAATTGCTGATATGGAGAAAATTTTAGTGGTCTGGATAGAAGATTAGTATTAAGCCACAATATTCCCTTAAGCCAAAGCCTAAACCAGAGAAAGATCTTAACTTTCTTCAATTCTTTGAAGACTAAGAGAAGTTAAGAAAGTTAAGGAAGAAAAGTTTGAAGCTAGAAGAGATTGGTTCATGAGGTTTAATGAAAGAAGCCATCTCCACAATAATGAAATGCAAGGTGAAGTAGCAAGTGCTGATGTAAAAGGTGCAGCAAGTTATCCAGGAGATCTAGCTAAGATAATTAATGAAGATGGCTACACTAAGCAACAGATTTTCAATGTAGATGAAAGGACCTTATGTTGGAAGAAGATGCTATCTAGAACTTTCATAGCTAGAGAGAAGATGTTAATGCATAGTTTCAAAGCTTCAAAGGACAAGCTGACTCTCTTGTTAGGGCCTAATGCAGCTGGTGACTTTAAATTGGAGCCATTCTGAAAACCCTGGGTCCTTAAGATTTATGCTAAATCTGCTCTGTTTGTGCTCTATAAATGGAAAAACAAAGCCTGGATGATAGCACATCTGTTGAGACCTACTACTCATAAAAAAAAGATTTCTTTCAAAATATTACTTCTCATTGACAATACACCTGTTCACTCGAGAGCTCTGATGGAAATGTACAAAGAGATTAATTGTTGTTTTTATTCCTGCTAACACAAAATCCATTCTGTAGCCCATGGATCAAGGAGTAATTTTGACTTTCATGTCTTATTACTTAAGAAATATATTTTGAAAGGTTATAGCTGCCATTGATAGTGATTCCTCTGATGGATCTGGGCAAAGTTAATTGAAAACTTTCTAGAAATGATTCACCATTCTAGGTGTCATTAAGAACATTTGTAATTCATGGGAAGAGATCAAAATATCAACATTAACTGGATTTTGGAAGAAGTTGATTCCAACTCTCATGGATGATTTTGAGAGGCTCAGTGGAAGAATTAACTGCAGATGTGGAAATAGCAAGAGAACTAGAATTAGAAGTGGAACCTAAAGATGTACCTGGATTGCTACAATCTCATAATGAAACTTTAATGGATAAGGAGCTGCTTCTTATGTATGAGCAAAGAAAGTGGTTTCTTGATATGGAATCTACTCCTGGTGAAGATGTTGTGAAGATTGTTGAAATCACAATAGATTTAGAATAGTAGATATACTTATTTGATAAAACAGCAATAGGTTTTAAGAGGATTGACCCCAATTTTTGAAAGAAGTTCTACTGTGGTAAAACGCTACCAAACAGCATCACATGCTACAGAGAAATAGTTTGTTAAAGTGTCAATCAATGTAGCAAACTTCATTGTTGTCTTATTTTAAGAAATTGCCACAGCCAGTAACCATCAACCTGATGTCATCAACATCAAGGGGAAACCTTACCCTCCACCAGCAAAAAGACTATGACTCGCTGAAGGCTCAGATAGCATTTAATATTTTTTTAGTAATAAAATATTTTAATTAAGTATGTACATTGTATGTTTTAGGCATACTGCTATTAAGCACAATTTTAGACATTATTCTATATACACACTTAATAGGCTATAGTATAGTATAAACATAACTTTTGTACGTACTGAGAACTCATAAAATTTGTGACCTGCCTTAGTGCAATATTTGCTTTATTGTGATATTCGCTTTATTGCTGTGGTCTGGAACTTAAACTATAATATCTCCGAGGTCAGCCTGTAATCTTAAGCACCCCACTCCAAAATTTTTTTTAATGTATGTAAGATAAAAGTAAAAACCTTTTATTAATATGGCTGTTTAGTAATATATGCCATTTCTATATTTAGTTCCTTTTATGTTCTCAAGGTCCCAGCTTGAATATCACAAGTTTACATTTATCATTACTAACTCAGTTATGTTGTTGATTATATAGTTAACTCGCATTTGCTATCTTAGCCAAATGAACTGCTGTCATCAGTGGCCTTCAGTGAAGATTATTTTCAGTGTTCTCCTGAACTGTTTCAAAAATGTATGTAAATAAAAATACTTTTTTACTAGTAAATACTAAAAGGGTTTCACTTTGATTGATGAAAGTGGTTGGGCCCCTACATTTTATAATTTCCAGTGTAATTGTTACAGTTAAACTTGATACCCCCTTTGAAACTTCACGCTCCAAGGAACTGTTACAAAATTCCTTCTGGTGATGAAACTTTAGGAGAGATTCCCATCGGTTCCCTGCAGACCTTTCTTTTACAAATGGATGTAGCACCTGGAAGAGTGGACTTAAGAATCTTGTACATATCATTTCTTCTGTGACTTTCTAGGATTTTAGAACCCCTATACAACAGCTGTTCTCTCTACTTTCTAAATAGGCATTTTAGCAAAGTTTAAATCATTGGATGAAAGTGCAAGAACTGTGTCAAATGCCATCATCATGGAAAAGACTTCACCTGAAATGGTAACAAGTTTTTCCAAAGGCATAACTGATAAATGGAAGTGCATATAAAGGATTTATATTTCTTACCTCATAGTGCAGCAAGCTTTCCATGATATTAAATGTATTTTCTTATAAACACAACTCACATACATAACCCCACATAAATATGGTAGAAGGAAAAGAAGTCTCAAAACGTACGTGGCATCATATTCAGTGTTGTCTGTCCATTTCCAAATGTGATGTGATGATTCTCTGCTAAGGCCAATCCAGTGGTCAGAAAGGCCTTTGTATCTTTTTAGGAATTTCTGTTATAAAGCACAGAAAGTAAAACATGTGTCTCTTTCTCTCATATTGCTCTTAAATCTCTCTTCCCTATAGTCTTCTCTTTTTGGATGGCAGCACTGTATAATTGAGAAACTTAGATTTTGGAGTTAGACTATTCCCCACTTCTCAGTTTAAGTCATTCAATGTCTCTGATCCTAAATTACTTAAAGTGACCATACATCCCAGTTTGACTGGAAAAGTCCCAGTATATGCCTGTTGTTTCAGCATAATATTAATATTGTCATTTTCACTGTCCAAAATTTCCCGATTCGGGTAATAAATTATATAATTAGCTTATTTCTTTTTACAATTAGAACAATGCATCTAATCTTGCAAGTTAACTGTGAGGATTAGATGAGAGAATGTATCTAACATATCTCAGATGGTTTCAGACAGAGAATATACCCCCAACAAATGTTAGGCACCAACATGCATCCCATGTCCCCAAGGTCTGCCTGGGGTGGAATTCTTCCTCACTTATCAGTTTTAACCCTATGCAGTTTACCCTTATCAGAGAGCTAAGTATTCAACAAAGAACCTGATCCAAAATATTTCTTACCAGTTCCTCCAGGGTTTCAAACTGAGCAAGTTGAGATTTTAATGAGGCACAGAAAGCTTGGCTGTGTGTCCAATTCCTTGTGTCATCGGAAAAATAAAAACACTTATTTCCAAACCCAATCCATTGTTCTGGGCAGGCAGCACAGACAGGGTACTCTAAGACTGGCATTGTGCTTCTCTCTAAAAGTTGGACAATCACAATGAATTATAATAAATAAATTTTCTCAAGCTATTTGTTTATTTTTCCACTTACAGTTCTGAGGTCAGTTTTGAGGTATGTACATCCGATTGTGGCTTTCCTAAATCATCAGTAAGAGTCTTATCTTAAGCACAAGTCATTAGCCCACTAGTCTTTAAGTGGGGTACCTGTGCACCTGACTTTCCAAGGAGAACATGAACACTGATGGTTTAAAGAAAATCAATTTCTATAGCATTTAACTTCCTTAGTATTGTAGCACTCTTT
>NW_006437736.1:14802755-14805914 GCF_000325575.1 Pteropus alecto | reverse complement strand
TCCTTTCCTACATCCTCCTTAATATTAGCCATTTTTTCTCTTGACAAAAGGAAGGCAAATTCCTTAATTATCCTAGATTTTACTATAGCACGTTTCTTAGGGGGTACATAAACTTCTAATGGACAAAACATATCACAATTCAAATATTGATTTTAGTACCAAAAATACAATATAGTGCTGCCTGTACTTTTCTATTTTATATGAATTTTTTGTTAAATATGTATAAAAATATTTTGGCCCTTGTTAGATGTTCCAAAACCAGAAATACTTCAGAATGTAGGTTATGAGAAAAATAGACATTTTTGTTTCATAATCTCACCTTTTCCTACATTAATATCTAAGAAAGAATGCATTGCTCCTTGGAAAGTCTGGTAAAAACAAAGTAAAAAAGACTTGATAAGAAATATTGAACACCAAAGATGACTTTTATTTTCCCTTATATTTAAAGGTAAGTAATTTCTTTGCAGCTATTCTCAATTCTCATACTTAGAGTGAGTCATTGGGTAATGGAATGAAAGCAAATAGCTCTCAAGGTTAATATCATTTCATATTTTTACATAAATGAACTGTTTAGATAGTTAAAGATAATTTTATCAGATAATGTCATGAAATATTTAATCCAAGTATGATTGTCTTCTTTTGTTCTCATAAAATATTTAGTATGTTCTTCTTGATATGAATAAAAAATAAAACTTGATACTAACTTCTAGACAAATTACTTTTTTTTTGAGGTGGGGGAAAATTTATAGATTAGACCATCTCCTTATATTCATAAGAAAAGTTGAATCGTAAGGTCTAGCTTTATTAATGGAGTTATCCCTGAGTTTTTATAAGTGATTCTAATTTAATTACATTAAAAGGTAAATGTTAGAATTAAATACACTGTGTGAAGGCATTTACTGAAGAATTAGCATGCTTTTTGTCATCCTTCCTAATAGCTCATGGTTTTATCTATTCATGACGAATACTACATTGCAGTAAATTACTGAGAGCAGCATTTTGACTAATTTACATTATATAATTTAATAAATATATAAATTTATTTTTCTTTTGATAATTATCAAAATTTATAATATATGTTGCTTTAACATATTAAATATTACTAAAAATTGTAATTCTAACTTAATCTAGAAGAAATAATTTTGAGAAGTTAAAAATTATATGATTTTTTAAAAATTAAATTTTAATGTGTAGATAATTCTATGGCAAAAAAATTTATTAAATAACAAAGGATACATGGCTTTTAAGGATACAAAAATATTACATATTATGCTGTGATAAAATTCTAGAGTAAAAATAAAATATGTAATCAGGCATTTGAAAAAGACAAAGCACATTTTTCAAAAATTAAGACAATTTTATTCATGTATTTTTTTAAATGGTTAATAGTGGGTATCAAATTGCATCAAATTTCAAATACCAATAGATACATTTTAAAAAACAACATAATAGAATAATTTTTAAGTGCCAACATTTGCAACATGTTGGAAAGTACCTCATTTGCAACTATTTAAATCTCTGATGAAAAATGTCAGGTGGTTAACATAAACATTTACCATGGGATATTTAGTTTTCAAAAATGTTTACATCATGTTTAGGAGTTATAGAAACAAAAAGCTTTCAAAGACCCTGAATATAATCAGAATACTCATAACATTTACTAATATCAATGTCATTTCTTCCTGGACATACCAAGCATGCCAAATAATGCTGAGGACCTATTGCCTCCATATACAAAGGAATTTTTTTAAGTATTTTATACTTTTGTGCATTCTCAAACTGAGTAAGTAGTGGATAAAAACTCAGAAATCTCACCTGAGTATTTACTTAATAAAATGTTAATTCTGATTGTGACGTATCAGGAAATAGCTCCATAGATGGAACTCTTTACATCCACAACCTTTCTTTCAACGGATGGCAACTACATTTTGCTGTAGCTTAATAGAAAATTCTTAGAGTTATCTTTGACTTTTCTCTTTCTAAACCTTCACATCTAATCTGATATGAAATTCTGTTAATTCAACTTTCAAAATGTCTAGACCTGACCACCCTGTCCTACTTTCAATATTATCATCAGGCCCAAGCCATCATCTCTTGCCTAGATTACTACAAGATTGTCCTAATATGGCTCCATGATTCAACCATCGTCTCCTAAATATTCTCAATATAGCAGTCAAAATGTTTATTCTACAATGGAGTCAGATCACGACATTCCTCTCCTACAACCTTCCTTTTCTCCACTGCATTCAAAGTAAAAGCCAATCTTTAAATGACATACAAGGCTATGACCCCTGACCTCCATCCTTTTTTATTCCTTATTCTCACTCTGCTCTAGCTAGGACAGCCTCCCTGCTATTACCCAGACAAACTAAGAGATCGTTTTGCTTGCTCTCACTACCTGGAATGCTTTCCTCACTCTTTCATATCCTTTGAAAGTTTGCTGAAGAGTCATCTTCTCAAAAAGTCTTAACTTGGCTACTTTATGTATACCGGAACCTGTTCCACCCTTATCTTTATTTATCATAGTATTCGTGTCTTCTTTCTAGAATATAAGTTCCCTAGGAGCAGGAAATTTTACGTGTTTTGTTCACTGATATACCTCGAGCACTTGACACAGTACCCGGTACAAAATGGAACTCAGTAAATATCTATTGACAATATAAATGAGTGGAGAATGTTGTAAAGTTTAAAAAACAAGTAACTTACCTTTCGGAACGAGTAGGATTATAATTAGAAGGATTATAATAAAGGAGCAAGTAATAACCGAAATACAGGTTACAGGATATGCAGTTGCTAGATGTTTTATTTGGAGATTTTTTCCTATAAAATACAAATGTCATATTCTCAGTCTCAAGAAAGTCTTAGGAAGAAAAACTTAAATTTATCACAAAATCAACCTCTAAGGGCATCTGTACCACAACTTCCTTAGTGCCAGCTCATTTCACAAGAGATACTGGTTCATAAATGATGGCAATTGCCCAAATAGAGCCAGAGAAAAGAGAAACAGAATTTTTTTTACCCCTAGGGACTCTTACAGTTATTGGAATAAGTGTTGAGAGAAAAAGAAACAAAAAGAGTTGAAATCAGGATGAAAAAGAAACATTCACATTCAAACAATGCAGATTTACTTTCATAAATAAGAAACCTGGAGAAGTCCTG
>NW_006437736.1:14797846-14802742 GCF_000325575.1 Pteropus alecto | reverse complement strand
TGATCTGATCAGGAATAAAACAAGGGTTCCCACACCCCACTCTCAACTTTCCTATTCCACATAGTACTGGAAGTCCAATCCAAAGCAATTAGGCAAAGGAAAAAAAAAAAAAGACACCATTAAATGGAATCCAAATCTGAAAAGAAGTAAAACTCTCTCTGTCTACAAATAATATGATCTTATATTTAGAAGACACTAAAGATTTCACCAAAAAACCATTACAACAAATAAATTTAATAAAGTTGAAGGATATAAAATTAACATGCAAAAATCAGTTACATTTCTAGACACCAACAGCAAATTATATTAAAAAGAAAACTCTCACTTACAGTAACATCAAATCAAAAACTAAAATTAATTTAAAAATATATACATAAACAATCTAATTGAAAAGTAAAATATTTCTGCCCAGCAAAAGAAACAAACAGCAAAATAAAAAGACAACACTAAATGGGAGAAAATATTTGAAAACCATTGATCTGATAAGGCATTAATAATCAAAATATATAAGGAACCCATACAATTCAATAGCAAAAAATAAAAATAGAACTATTGTATAACCCAGTAATTTTACTTCAGGATATTTAGCCAAAGAAAGCAAAAAGAATAGATAAAGATGTAGTACACATATACAACAGAATATTACTCAGCCATAAACAAAAATAAAATATTGCCATTTGTGACAACATGGGTGCACTTAGAGGGTATTACGTTAAGTGAGATAAGTTGAACAAAGACAAATGCCATGTGAATTTACTTATATGTGGAATCTAAAAAGCAAAACAAACAAAATGAAACAGAATCATTTTGGGTGAAAGGTGAAGGGATAAAGAAGTACAAATTAGTAGTTACAAAACAGCCACAGGGATTTAGGGTATAGCATAGAAAAACCAAAAAAATAAAATAAAAAATAAAACAGAATCAAACTTATAGATACAGAAAACAAATTGATGGTGCCAGAGGTGAAGGAGTCAGTGAGATGGACAGAAAAGGAAAGGGACTAAGGAGTACAAACTTCCAGTTATAAAATAAGTCAGGGGATGTAATATGCAGCAGAAAGTCATAATAACTATATACAGATGGTTACTAGACTAATTGTGGTCATCGCTTCAAAAGCTATACAAATTTCGAATCACTATCTTGTGCACCTAAAATTAATTTAGTATTTAATGTCAACTATAATTTAAAATAAAGTAAATATTTTTTAAAAGATGCTTAAAACATCATTCATCATCAGGGACATGAAAATCCATTCACAATGGGATATCGCTTCACACCTAAATGGTTATTGGCCTAATTTTAACACTTAGTTTTATGATTCAAAAAACAGTTAACTTAGCTTTCAAAAAACAGTTAGCTTAGATTTCAAAAAGTAACTTTTTTATTTGCATTGTATAACATCCTGATTAGTCAACATTCCAATTGTGAAATAGTTTCAGCTAAAAAAGCAATTGGCTTAGCTTGGAAACATTAACAATCTTTAAAAACTTCATTTTTCCTTAGGTTTAACCCTGATTTTTAGAGAATCCAATATCTTATCCTCCAAAATAGAAAACAAAATTCATGGAGAAGGGAGAAGCAAAGAAGAAAAATCATGAAATTTATGTTTTCCAAAATGCAGAAGATAAAAGTTTAATAAAAGGTATCCTTTCTGCTGGACCAAAGTACAAACACACATTTATTACATTTTTCCTCTTTCTAGTTAAATTTGCTATAAATTAAAAATGCTAAAGGACTTGCTGGTGGATAAGTTCAGCCTCTTACCCTCACCCCTAAGCCCCCGTATCCATTTGTAAATTACAAAGGATCTATACACCAAGTTGCCAGGGACCTGGGGGAAACAGGAGGACTAACAATATAAACACAAAGAACATTTTTTTCTCTTATCCTCTTATAATCTAATTCACTGTTCATTTCTCCTGCCCCAGAAATGCTTAAGTAACAGAAACAGTAATAAAATAACTGATTTAACATTGAAGTACTTACCCTCCCTGAAAACATATCTCCTACAGAGATTGACTATGAAGTGCTAATACAATTCTCATGATGTTTCACTGGAATAAAAACTCCCCTCCCCACTTTTTGTCTTTTCAAACTTCATAAATTTTACATTACCAGATCTTTTCTTCTCCACACCATCTCTGAAGGTAAAGTCTGTCTGTAACATTTTAAGTGAAACCTCTTTAGCCGTCATCTTTCTGCTTAGAGGAGCAGCACTCTGTGGTCTGTTCACAAACCTCTAGGAGGAACTCTATTCTATTTGCAAAACGATAACAGGCAGGAACACGAAAATGAAAGTTTGTGTTTGAAATTTGAACTTTTTTTTAACTTATTCTAACTCACAGCCAGCTTGATGATATGCTTGAATTATCAAAATGAGATTCTATAAGGAAGCAAAATACAACAGCCTAAAATGTCTTTTTGGCATAAGTATTATTGTAGGCTGATTATTTTTTTTTTAATTCAGGAAGTTTTTCTTTGTCATTCCTTTAACTGCCTAAAAGAATAAACAGCCTGTAGCAGGAAAAGAACCATTGCCAAAGATAACTACAGAGTATAAACGAACTATAGTGAACTGGGTGAACTAGCAAGGCATATTCATCTTATGAGATGAGGAGACAGTATCCAGCATTCCCATCCAGATGAAATAGTGATTTTTTTTTTAATTCAGGAAGTTTTTCTTTGTCATTCCTTTAACTGCCTAAAAGAATTTAGATAAACAGCCTGTAGCAGGAAAAGAACCATTGCCAAAGATAACTACAGAGTATAAACGAACTATAGTGAACTGGGTGAACTAGCAAGGCATATTCATCTTATGAGATGAGGAGACAGTATCCAGCATTCCCATCCAGATGGAAATAGTGCCTCTTCAGACCAGCCAGACTAGAAAAATCTCATTTAAGGAGCATTTCAAAAATAGTCAGAAATATCTTGCTTAAGTAGTGAGAAATAGTTAACCATGGACTTAATGGTGACCTGGATTCCTTTAACAAATTGTAAGATTAAACAAATATACATATATTTGTCTCTTCTTTCAGTTGCTGACTCATAGCTCCTAAGACCCTGGTAATTTCCAAAGTGATAAGAACACTAAGAGCATCTATTGTCTTCATATTTAGCTTTGACATTGACCCTGGCACAGGGCTCCTAAAACCCTTATAAATTCCTAAGTGATAAGAGCACCAGGAGCATCTTTTGTTCTATTGAGTTGACTCTGGTGAGCTCCTGGATAGGGGCAAGTCACCAAAAATACCAAGCCATGATTAGGAGCTCAGAATTTTCTGCCCCAAACCCCACCCTCCAAAGAAGGGAGAGGGGCTAGAAATGGGGTTAATAATTGATCATGCCTACATGAAAAAGCCTTCATAAAATCCCAATAGTATGGGGTTTGGAGAGCTTCTAGGTTGGTGAACACATCCACACCAGGAGAGTGGTTCGCCCCAACTTCATGATTTACAGAAGCTCTTGTGGTTGGGACCCTTCTAGACCTTACTTTGTGTATCTCTTCCTCTGGCTGTTTACCTGTGTCCTTTACTACATTCTTTAATATACTGGTAAATGTAAGTAAGTGTTTCTCAGAGTTCTGTGAGCTGTGCTAGCATATTAATTGAAACTGGGGAAACGGTCATGGGAACCTTTGATTTATAGTCAAATCAGACAGAAATTGTGAGTAATCTTGGGACCTACTAATTGTGATAGGCATCTGAATTGGAGAGTAGTCTTGTGGTATTGAGCCCATAACCTGTGGGATCTGACACTATCTTCAGGTAGAAAGTGTTAGAATTGAGTTAAATTGTAGGATACCCAGCTGGTGTCACAGACAACTGCTTGTTGTGGGGTAAAAAAATTCCACACATTTGGTGACGAGAGAGTCAGAAGAGTTCTCTGTGAGTAGTAAAGGAGACACACAGGTGGCATCTTCAGACATGCCAAGGAAGTTGTAAAATACTCTAGCACTACCCTTTTGACACAAATGTTTGCCAAATCACTAAACATTCTAGATGGCTTACAAGCCACACTTATACATCTCGGGGTATTGAAGCTGATCTCCGTATTAAGCTGCCCAATACCACAAACTATATCTGGGTACACCTAAAATCTGGACCTACTTGGCAGGGTGACAGAACAAGCTCTATAATTGCCAAAAACCAGACTATAGAACTTCTATACTGGCTATTTCACAATCTGTTCTGCTCTCACAGATTGAAAAATGGCATGTGGAAACTGGAAATGTAGGCATACTGGCATAGGTCATGAAATGCTTCAGATACTAGGAATTATAGGTTCCACTTTTTATTTTTCCAGCAACAATTACTTATTTATTAATTTTTTTTAATTTGTTTTTTAAATTTTTTTTAATGGTAACATTGGTTAACCAAATCCATGAAGTTTCAGGTGTACAATTTAACAGTAAAGCATATATATACTGCGTTGTATGTTCACCTCCCATAGTTAGATTTCTTTCTGTCACCACATATTTGACCCCTTTACCCCGCCTACCTCACCCCTCCCCCATTCCCGCTACAGTCTGGTAACCAGTAGTCTATAGTCCATGTCTATGAGTCTCTGTTTGTTTGTCCTGTTCATTTGTTGCTTTTAGGTTTATAGCCAACATATAAGTTATATCATGTGGTTTTCAACTTTTTCTGTCTGGCTTATTTCACTTAGCATGATTATTTCAAGGTCTATCCATGTTGTTGCAAATGGCAGTATTTCAACTCTTCTTATGACTGAGTAATATTCCATTGTATATATGTACCACAGCTTCTTTATTCAATCATCTAACATAGGACACTTCAGTTGCTTTTATGTCCTGGCCACTGTGAATAATGCTGCTATGAACATTGGTGTGCAAATATCTTTTTAAATATGGGTTTTCAAGTCTTTGGGGTAAGT
>NW_006437736.1:14757844-14796990 GCF_000325575.1 Pteropus alecto | reverse complement strand
CTAGTGATGATGAGCATCTTTTCATATGTTTGTTGGCCATTTGTATGTCTTCTTGGGAGAAGTTTCTGTTCAGGTCTTCTGCACATTTTTTGATTGGAACATTTGCTTTTTTATTGTTATTGAGTTGTATGAGTTCTTTGTATGTTTTGGACGTAAGGCCCTTATCGGAGGCGTTGCTTACAAACATATTTTTCCATTCAAATGGTTGTTTCTTTCCCTTGCTGATGACAGGTTCCACTTTAACCTTGTCTGTAAACTCCCTAAATGCCAGCCAAATTGCAAACCTGGGTTCCTTTGTTCATAAAGTTATGCTGCATAAACGTGCCAATCGAGAAATTGGAAAAAATCCACTTGTGTATCATAACTCCAGTTCCTTTCAGTGGTGAGTCACTTATTCCCAAGCCTTGGAAAGTATGAATGGAAAAGGTAATCTTAAATCTCTTCATGTAATGAAACAAGAGTTCAATACCACTGTGCAAACTTTCACAGTACTTTAGTTATAAGTTAACAGCTTGGCCTCTGCTGTTCTCCAAAATGGTCATGCTTTAAAAACTGACTGGTCAACAAGCTCATGCAGTCATTGGTGAAAAATGTTGCTTTTATGTAAACTAAACAGGACAAGTAGTATCTAACTTAAATCTGTTAAAAGAAAAGATTATTATTTTCCATCAGATAAATAAAGCAAAGACATTGTATTGCACTGATCTATTCACAGGAATGGGAGACCAGTTTAATGGGTCATAGGGAAATTTGCTTCAATTTACTCTTTTCTGTTTGTTCATTTTCATTCTAATCAATACTATTTTTCTCTTTTTGCAGATCTTTTACCACTCACCTTTTAACCTGTTTTCTCTCTCCGCTGCCACCGGCCCAGCTTTTGGTATGTGAAACTTACCAAAACTTATGGGAAGTTTCAGAAGAGGGGGTTGTCAGGGCCCAATGCTTCTCGAAGTCATAACTTCCACAAATTTCCACGCCAAGCAAGGCAAAGAAGTTGAAGAGGGGTAAAGAGCTGAGCTGTAAAAGAGAGAGAGAGTCCTTGAACAAGAACATTAGGAAACCCCTTTCCTTCTGGCAGTCTTTCCAGAAGTCTTAAGACCCAGATCCCGGGGAAGGAGAATGGGGTGGGATGGTGGTGGTGGTGGCTGTCCTCAGTAATCCTTTACTAGTTCTCCCCCACCTCGGAGTTCTGCCAACTATGATAAAGAGGACAGGTCAGGGCCTCAGGACATCTGAGAGGAAATCTGGTCAGATTTTCGCAATAGCCTGGCGAAATGCTGTGGGGAAGTCCCTGGCAAGTCACCCCTTCTGCATTTTTTGTTTCTGTTTCTGGTAATGTTCCTCATTTGGAGTAGTTAGGACTCTGGAGAAAAAGCCAAGGAGTGCAGAAGAAGATGTTTCACAGCTACAAAACTCTGACATGTGACCTCCCCAGAACTGTGACCTCCAGGAAGCCTCAAGTTCTCACATCTATCTCACCACAAGTCCTAGGTCTTCACTAGATCCAGGCCTCAACCACCCGCCAAGTCCTGGGGGAGGCAACATGTGATACCGGCCTCGAGTAGAAGAAAGTATGTGCAGGATACTTGGCTTTCTCAAGGCCCAACCGACTACTGCTTCAGCCCACTGCCTGACTCTTTGCTTTTAGTTCTGTTTTCTCATGTTCCATTTCTCTGTTCTTTGCAGCCTTTGAGACAAAAGAGGAAACCTAACGCTTCATAAACAGGAAGACCACGGCGGTTCACTGGCTGCCTTTCACGGGTGGGGTTAGTGGCTTCCTTGCTACACATACCTCGAACACTTAACCCTCCCCTGGCAAGGAGCACAAATTTGAGCTAGTGATGGACTGAAAGTGGCAGAGAGCTTGCCCTAATCCTGTGGTCGTGATTCTTGGACAGAACCCGGGCTTGGGGGAACTGAGCAAAGTCCTCTGCCCAGGCCCATCTCCCAAACTGTCCCTTCCTGGCAGAGCAGGGGAAGGTCAGCTGAGGACTTCACAGCCTGAGAGTCTACCTGGCCTACCAAAGATGAGAACAGGGCTCTGCCTCTTTGTAGATTAATTCTATCTACATCACTCTTTCTTGGACTTTTTTGGAGTGATCTCATTTTAAAGCTGAGGATCTCTATCTACATCACTCTTTCTTGGACTTTTTTGGAGTCCAAGAAAAAAAGCTGAGGATCCGCCCACAATGAGATTTGTCCAGTTGCAGCAGCATTTACATATCGTTAAAACAGGAACTGCAGAAATCAGTATTAGATCACAATTTTTTTCCAGTGAGCTGTTTTAATCTCTGAAACTATTGAGAAGTTTCAGCAGGTGGTGATAACAAAAAGCAGATTAACTGTAAGACAATTTGGCCGGTTTCTTAAGATACAAAATATAGTCATATGATCTGCATAGTCAAAATATAGTCTCTCTCCTTGGCATTTACACAAATGAGTCGAAAACTGAAGTCCACACAAAACTTGTACTATTTATAGTGTTTAGAGCAGCTATATTCCTAAATGCCAAATCTTGGAAGCAACCAAGATACCTGTCAATAGATGAATGGTTAAATACACTGTGGAACTTCCAAACAATGACATTATTCAGGGACTCCTAAGATCTCAAGTTAAAAACAACAACAACAGCAACAACAACAACAACAAAAAAAACAAAGACATAGAAGAACTGTTAATGTATGTTGCTAAGAGAAAGAAGACAATTTGAAAAGGCTACATACTGTAAAATCTAGGAGCGAGAGAAATAAGTAGAGCACCGGATTTTTAGGACAATACAATTCAATTCTCTACGATACTATAACAGTGGATAGATGTCATGTACATTTGTCAAAACAGATAGGATACACAACACAAAGAGTAAACGATCATGTAAACTATGCATTTTAGTTAATAATGTAGCAGGAGTTGTTCTTCAATTTAAACAAATGTACCACACTAATGCAAGATGTTAATAGGGGAAATTGTGTTGGAGGAAGAAGGGAAACAGGAACTCTCTGTATTTTCTGTTTAATTTTCCATAAAACTAAAACTGTCGAAAATAAAGAATGTATATGTGTGTGTATCTTAAAAGATGACATAGTTTAACATAGTGAAACAATAATGACTGATTGGTACTTATGAAAAGTAGACTCTTATCTAAAAAATCAGGGACCAAGAGTCAGGAAGAAACCTGTCTAAAGTTCATATGAGCTGAGGGAAATATTAAGGCTGGCCAAGTCATCATATACATTTAAAAATCTTGTTCTGAGTTACTTTGATATTCACCACTCTCTAAATTTCTTGCAGAACACCCAACAATATTTCATTTAACTTTTCAAAGTCTAAACGATATGGATTACATTTGCGTCATAAGCAGTTAAAAGACTCTTAGCAAAACAACCCAATAAATATTGTTTAGCTTGACTACTTAACTAGGAGCAGAGCTACCTTCTTAAGCACAGTTTTGCCTTAAAACTGTGAGGTAAGCAAACTTTTGTTTTAATTATTTCTCCATATGACTTGGTATTTGTAGTATAATAACAGCAACAAATGTGGTACTATAGGTTACAAAAGGAGCCTGAGTTTTGGAATTAGGGAACAGCTCTTTACTCACCTACAAAGTCAAGAAAATAATACCTGGATAACACAGGTCTTGATGCATCCGATTAAATTACATGTATTTAAGCACCGATAACTTGAACTTTCTGGCTTTAGTATACAAAGGTTTTAAGGACTGAAAAGAAAGGCATTACAGCGCCCTCTGGTAGGATGTTAGTAAATTAACTCAGATAAAGCACATGGGTTTTGGAGCAGTTGCAAAAGAAGTTTCACTCTAGCAGTCACTACTCCATTTCTTTACATACAAATACTTTTTTTTTACTGGCAGACAAACATCCAATGTAAACTCTTGGTGAGCAGCACCAGTGTTCATCTCCCCTCTTGCCATCTCACTCCGGCCCCCAAACACACACAGTCAGTCAGGGGGACGTTGGAATGAAAACCCAGTAGTAAGTGATGGGGGCGGGGGGCGCGGGTCAGGGACTGTGACCTTTACAGCACTGATCCTAGAACTTCAATGTGTCTATGAATCACCTGAAGATATTATTAAATTGCAAATTGGAATTCATTGGGTCTGGGGTGGGACCTGAGGTTCTGCATTTCTAATAATCTCCCATGCTAGGCACATGCTGCTGGTGATGGCAACTTCCAGCAATTTCCAGCCCTGGCATGCAATCAGAAATGATCACTGCCAGGTTAGTAAGAGGGCAGTTTCCCACAGTCCCTAGGAGAGACCATCCCAGAGCAGGAGATGAGGAAGACTATGATCAGGGAAGTTTGCTTGGAGAAAGGAACTGAGTGGCAAACAGCATAAAGTGGGAAAATCTGCCTCCAGGGGCAAGTTTTTGGGTTTTCAGATCCCATTGCCTCTCCCTCAATCCCACCCCAATTATAAAAAACTCAGGCACCAGAGGGATGCAGATCACTTACCTGGAACAGATTTAAGAATCTCTACTTGGACTTATTCAAAGCCCAGTTATTCTTCCTAAAACTCCACTTCTGAGCCTGCCATTGGGAAAAGGAGGGAAAGCAACTGAGTTGCTTTGAATGTGACTTCCCTGATCTGGAAAGGAGCTTTTTTTTTAGTGTAGCTTTGTGATTTATAAAACAGAAGGCATATAAATCTGCCCTTCAAGCACTATTAATCGGACATGCTAAATGGGAATGAGAAATATTGTCCGAGTCCACACAATGTAAAATAGAAGCTGGAGATCTGGCACGAACGATTTGTCTGTGTAATCACCCTGCGTGGGGTGTGGACTGGGGCTTACGGCAAGAGCCTGTGAGCACTTCCCAGTGATGACTACTGATACTGGAGAAGTTGGACTAGAGAATTTCCATTTAAGGGATATTTACTACCTTGCCATCAGATGCTAATTGAAGTTACCTCAATAACTGAAGGACATAAAATGTTCTTAAAACATGAAATGCCTATATGTCTTGTATCATGTCAGAGAAATGCTCTAATGGAGATGGCAGTGTCTCGAAAAGTTTCCTAATAAAATAGAAATGGTTTACAAGATTATGCTGCCTGGGCAAAGCAAGAAGATACTCATGAGCAGGGAGCCTCTTTTCCCCTAGGAATCACTCTGGAACTGTGTGAGGAACTGCTGGGTTCTATTCTCACTTGGACAGTGCCCTATAAATTGCTCTTGACTGACCAAAAAAGAGCTACTTGGTTTGTGGACAGCAGTTCCACAGTGAATGGCCAAACATCTTGTTTGAAAGGCTACCACTTTGCCCAAAGAAGGTAAAAATAGATTAGCCTGGTGAGCTGAATCGAATGCTGTTTTCTAGCAGTGATGGCAGATGTGAATAGTGGTAAAACCCTCTATGTTTGGTTTTACCTGACTCATGGGCAGTTGCCAATGGAGTGGCCATACGGTCAAGAATGAAGGCAATGGAAACCTGATCTAGTAAAAGAATGCCCTTGCCTTATGTATCTCTTCATCTGGCTATTTATCTGTGTCCGTTGTCATATCCTTTAATAAACTGGTAAACATAATTATTTTTCTGAGTTTTGTGAGCCATACTAGCAAATTAACTGAACCCAAGGAGGGGGTCGTTGGAACCTCTGCTCTTCAGCCAGTTGTTCAGAAAGAAGCACAGATGATAATCTAGGTTTGCAACTGTGCTCTGAAGTGTGAGTGTGTGGGTGGGTATGTTGGAGGGGAGGGGCAGTCTTGTGGGACTGAGTCCTTAACCTGTAACAAAAAATTGTTTGATGAGGGAAAAAACCGCCACACATTTGGTGACTAGAGTGTCAGAACTGAAGTTATGTGTGATATAAATACACGAAAGAAGCATCTGGCAGAGAACTGGGTTTTTCCCCACATAGAAAGGAAAGACTGGGTTTTTCCTATACGTCAGAGTATTATGAGCCCAATCAAACAGAATATACTGCACCAATTTGAATAGCTGACTGTCATTTCTTCAGACCAAGGGACACGCTTTACAGCCTATACTGTCCAACAACAGGCAGAGAGATAGCCTTCTCAAAATAAAAGCTTCGACAGAGAATTGCATGGGCAATTGAAACATTGGTTGTCTAAAATGGGGATAGATAAAGCATGAAGGACTAACTCGCAAGCCTTCATGAGTTTGTGCTCACACCCAACATGAAGGAATGTCTTCAATAGAAATTTTTCTCTCTTTTTTCTGATGGGTCTGAGAAAGGGCAGCAGGGAAAGTGCTGGTATTCTTTCTTTCCCACAGCACCTAGTTTTTTTATCTTTAACTGGATGCGGTGATCACAGGACCATGGCTACTGAAACTATAAGGATGCAGGGATAACTCCTAAGTAAGAAAGTGTAACTGTGTTTTTAACCTTTATGTCAGAATTTCTAAAGACCTGATGAGACCTTTCCCCAATCTGGCAATATTGGAATTAACTGGGAATGCAGCCATATTGCCTGGTGGTAAAGATAGCCCACTAGATCTGCATCCATGTACTTTACCTTATCTGAGCAGAAGTAGATTGAAAGGGAGGTCTTTGCTAGACCAGTGTTGCTGCCTGAAATCTAGACCAAAACAGTGGCCAAGCCTAATGTCCCTTCCAAAGTGGAAAAGTTTGGATATAAATGAAGATAAGGAAAAATGGTAGCTATGGGTAAAAGAATGACTAAATAGGTTATGTAATGAGGGAAACTGAATATTACACTAACACCTTAAAAGATGCTCAGAGCAAGAGAGGATACTGTCTCTTAACTCAGTTATATCAGATGCTTGAAATAGTGAATTGAGATAGTGAAACCATATATTGCTACACTGCTCCTGCTTTTGGAATCTGACAAGACCAAATGGAAACCTGTAAACCTGAGTAGTTTCACCATGGGAGACATTTTCATATGATATGATGAACTAGATAGTTACTAATGACTAAATGAGCACGGAACATCTGTGTATTTTTCCTGTATTTTTTCCTATATATCTCCTCCATCCGGCTGTTTCTGCATGATAGCCTTTTGTAACAAATCGATAATGCAGTAAGTAAATGTTTATCTGAGTTCTTTGAGCTAGTCTAGCAAATTAATGAAACATGAAGAGGGATAGCTGTGTTACCATTGGAGCAATCTAAAATCCGGCATTGCCCTGGTAACACTGGGGCGTCCCTGGTTCTTCCCTGCTGACTCAGTAAAGAATTACAGGTCAGTGAGGTTTTAAAAGCAAGATTTATTGATAATACATTTTTAGAAAGAGATGGGCCATGCCAAAGAGTCTTCAGCCCCATGGAATTTGAGAGGTAAAAAGACAAAAGATAGAGTACACTCCAAGGGAGGGGTGGATTTCAGCAAAAAGGTTGTAACTCCACAGAAGTGGGAAGGTCTGTATTACATTAGGTCTGTGACAGGAGGTTACAAAGGTTGTCTTAGATGATTGACATGTGAGGTCATTTTGATTGACATTTGGTTGTTATGTAACTCTGCCTACTGTGCATGCAGTTACCCAGATTCAGTCTGTTATAATTAGGTTCATGAACTTCTGAGCATAGGCATGATATTATAATGATGGTATAGTGAAGATGAGGTGGAAAGGTTAGAGTAGTCCTCACTGCGCAAGTGTTTTTGGCCACATTAAACTAGTTATTTTCTGGCCTTTTTTACTTTTTTTCCCTCAAAATGCAGGAGTGATTTATAACTATAAACTGGGTGTTTCGAGGAGGTCTTTGGGGGGTCTCTGGGTTGAACCTTTGTTCCTTTGTTTCCCCATTGCTCATGTCTGCCCAACTACCTAACAGTTGGAACCTCCAACCTGTAGCCGGTGGGTCAGAAACACAGATGACAACCTGAACTTGTGACTGGCATCTGAAATGGGGGGCAGGAAAGCAATCTTGTAACATTGAGCCCTTAATCTGTGGAATCCAAGGCTATCTCCACATAGATAGTGTCAAGATTGAGCTGAATTGTAGGACATGCAGCTGGTGTTGGAAAATTTCTTGATGGTGTGAGAAACTCTCCACCCCACATTGTAATCGAGGAGCAGAACCCTCAATGAGTTAAGTTAGGAGGGATGGTGCATCCCTCCTGCCTCTGGTGTATCTGGGAGGTAGATAAAGAGAAATTCATTTTAAGAGCAGGTGGAGAGAATTAGTTCATGGAATAGTGTTCATGGGATGATGTCTCCAGGAAGCAGGTCACAGGAGAAAGTAAGAGTTTTAGTGGCCAAGATAATATGTCCACATAACTACCTACATCCATGTCATACTGACAAAAATCAAGTTGTTGACTGCTTGGATCAGGCCTTATATTCTGTAACGGGAACCAAACTTTTGCCACTCTGAAGCTGCCTTTCATTACTGGAGAAAAGTCGTTTGTCTGCCTGTGTGTGTCGAAGCCAAAGAGATAGGTACTGGGTTTGCAGCAAAGAGAGTAAGAGTTTATTTAGAGAGCTGCAAGTCCTGGAGACACAGGCAAGCTATTACTCTCGAAAACCTGGCTTCCAGAGTGTCTCAACAGGATTGATTATATAGGAGAAAACGCCTTAGTCATAGAAACAAAGGGAGTTGGGGTCATGGACACAACTGATTGAACGGATAATTGCTCATCATGTCTAGGTCTAGGATCAGCCATAGTGCTATCCCATCTGGTCCTGTGGTTGGTTCAGCTGTTCCTACTCAATGGGTCTGAGGCTGAAACACACCTAAAGCCAAGATGTTATCCTTAGTTTAACCAAAATTTATTGTCTTCATGATCATAGACCTGAGGCTTTATCCTTAAAAGATTTGACACTGGCCAGAACTTTATTTCGTAAAGCTCAATGATTAAGGGGGTAGGCATACAAAGGTGGAAGGATAAGGGTGGAAAAAGCAAGCGAGTCACAATGCCATTACACTAAGCAAAGTCGTGACAAAGAGAAAAAGCTATCTTAAAGAAATGAAGTTTGTGTGTGGTTATACTTTTTGGAGTATTTTTAAAAGCTCAGAAAGAAACTTTGACACTACATCCCACCCCCATTTCCTGCCCAAGAGATTCAGATAGAATAATCTGCTTCAGAAAGAAGATCTTAGTGTGTTTACCTTAGCCTAATTTGAATTAAGGATGGTAAATAGGAGGGCTTCATGCAGGGATGTGTTTAGCTAGGAACACACACCCCCACCACGTCCCATTGCTTCTGACTCGCCTAGCAAGAATTTTCCTGCTATGTTTGTCCTACTCTTACTTAACTACCTGTAAATCGCCCATTCTCACTTCTAAAATCTAATACCTTTTTCCCCTACTTTTCTCCTTTGTTCAAAATGTCATATATACCCAGCGTTGCCTCACTGTCTTTGGAATTTTCATTGTTATATAAATTTCCTCTGTGCATGTATTTAAATTTTTATTTTCTCCTGTTAATCTGTCTTTTAATTTGATTATTAGCTAAGGTAGAAGAATTTAGAAAGTGGGAAGAAAAGTATTTTTTTAGCCCCCATGCCAGTGATAAAGTTTAGTGCTTTTTGTATAAAACTGAAAGAAAGAACCCCTCCAGGTAAAAATCTGTAATAATGTAGAATAATGCCTTACCTCAACTACTTCATAAATTACTTAAATAATAAAACTGTTTTCAATGACTTTTTTTGAATGAATAAAGGATGACATATATACTTTGTACCTGTAATTTGTTTTATTTGTACAGTGATTGTCTAAATATTGAGCCTACTTTGGTGTGAGCCTACCACCAGCCAAAAGCTCTCTTAAACCCATTACACAAATTTCCCATCTCCATAAAGCACCATTATTTCCAGATTTCACTGATTAAGAAACAGGTTTGACAGATTATAAATCCTGTCCAAGGCAACAACATAAGAAAAATGGAAAGGTAGGACTTGAATCTGTGCAATCCGTGATCCTAAAGTTTTTACAAACTGACAGTTAGAGGCCCCAATATGTTAAAACTATTAAGCTAAAGCTAGGATTCAAGTGCAAGTTTCTAAGTCTGGCTCCAAAGCTTTGCACTGGGCTGGCTTAGTACACACAGGTTAAAGTATAAATATGAATTTGTCCTGGAACATCAACAACAACAAAAGGACTACATGATTAGAATAAAATATAAAAATAAGTAAATACAATTTTACCTATCAGCAAATATAAGAAAATAAGAAAGGAAATACTTGGGGGTGTTAAGGGTAGATGAGAAATGGCACTTTTCTACATAATTGGCATGAAATTTAATTGACACAACCTTTCTAGAAAGCAACTGGCAAGATGTCAAGAGTCTTAAAGGTTTTCAGACCTTCAAGCTCAAAGACAAACAATGTGGATAAGTATCCATTTCTCCTTATTTGTTTTACAGATACTGTATGGACTATATTATTTATGTGGTTTAAAAAAATAACATCATTAAACATACATTCTGAAGTATTAAGGATTATATTACTCTGGATTCTGGAATGCTCTATGGGAGTGTTAGCAGTGTTAATGCTAATTATAAATATATTCTGGTTTTCTTCTTTCCGGGAACATAATAAGATTATACTTTTCTGCCTCCCTGAGCTCAGGCATGGCCATATGACTTGTTTTAGTCGATGAATGTGTATAATACATATTATTATTGGGAGTTTTAAACTAAAGTGTAATTTGCCACATACTTCCCCTCTCCCCCTTATTATCGTAGATGGCAGCATTCCCAGTGGTACCTTCTCTGTACCTCTGGTTCCTGAAGGGAGGTAAATGCAAAGCAGAATCACTAGTTAACTCTTAATTGACTTGAAGCATGAGAAAAAATATCTAGGAATTTGGAAGTTATTAATTGCTGCTAGATTTCACAATTGAAAGGTTTATATTGCTCATTTATCAAAGAGTTAAACCAAGACAACACAAACTATTTTTCAAGTGCAAAAACATCTAATGTGGTTTCAAGATCTATGAGGAAATTTTACCCGTGTTTATATTGAGGGCATAACGAGTATGACTTACAATATGTGAAAAGAGTTAAACCAAGACAACACGAACTATTTTTCAAGTGCAAAAACATCTAATGTGGTTTCAAGATCTATGAGGAAATTTTACCCGTGTTTATATTGAGGGCATAATGAGTATGACTTACAATATGTGAAAATGTCTAAATTTAATATGACTTTTAAAGACTGAGAAACCAGAGTCACAGCATAGTTTAAACTGTTCTGACTGATAACGGATGTTTTTAGGTCAGTGTTGAAGATTATTCTGATTATAAAAGTAGATAATATTTAATTTTGCAAATTCCATTGTGTTTAATTAGTGAATATCAAAACATAATTGTGAATATAGTATATGTGCCAATCACAGTTTTAGGCTATAGTGAATATATAGTAGAATGAACTAATTCCTATTCTTAACAATCTAATGGGACATATAGATACGTACCCTCTAAGATGGTCTGGAGTCATGCCAGCCTCCTGGAATTCTGGTATTCACATCATCACGTAATCTTTTCCCTTTGACACTAGACAAAAAAGATGTGTGTCAGTATTTAGATTAAAAGAGATTGCGTCTTCTCTCTCTCTCTCTCTCTTCCTCCTCTCTCTTTCTCTCTCCCTTTTTGTTTCCTAGGGCTGCTGTAAAAAATTACCACAAACTGGGTGACTTAAAACAACAGAAATTAATTTTTTCACAGTTCCGGAGGCTAAAATTCTGAAATCAAGCTGTGAGGAAGATCACACTCTATTAGGAGAATCTGTTCCATGACTCTCTTAGCTTCTGGTGTCGTTGGGAATCTTTGGCATTCCTCAGTCTGTATCTGCATAATTCTAAACTCTGCTTCCGTCATCAGAAGGCATTCTTCCTACTGTTATTGAGTGTGTCCAAATTTCTCTCTTTTTATAAGGACACCCAGTCATTTTCAATTAAGGGCCCACCTACTCCCATATGACCTCACTTTAATTAATTATACCTACAAGGGCCCCATGCCTGAATGAGATCATATTCTGAGGTACTGAGGTTAAGATTTCAACATATTTTCTTTGGGGACACTATTCAACCCATAACACTCTAAAAGCCTTTACCCTAGGGGAGGTAAGCTGCCATGTTGTGAATAGCCATATGGAGTGTCTCACTAGAAGGGAATTGTTGTGTCTAGCCATCTGAGGCCTGCCAACTTCCTTTGCATGAACTTGGCAGTGGATCCTCTTCTAGTCAACCTTGAGATCACTGACCCTGGTCAACCTTGATTGCAGACTGTAAAAAGCCCCAAATCAGAGGCACCCAACTACTCTGTGCTTAAATTCCTGAGCTATGGGAACTGAGATAATAAGTGTTTGTTTTGTTTTTTTATTCTGTGGCTGAGGTCATTTTGTAAGGAGCTTGATAATTAATAACATCTTTTAGTATGGAGCACAATGTGTTGCCATAACAAATATCGAAAATGTGAGAGTAGTTTTGGAACAGAGAATAAGCAGAGACTGGAAGGATTTTGAGAAGTATGTTACAGAATGCCCAAATTCCTTTGAAACAAATTTTTAGTAGAAATCTGGACTTTGTGGGTGATTTAGTGAGGGCTTAAAATCAAGTAAAGAACCTGTTATTGGAAACTGGAGGAAAGATCTTTGTTAAACACTATCAGAAAATTTAGCAATTCTGTTATCTGCAGTTATGTGGAAAGCAGAAAATCTCCCTAATTAAATAGGCTGATCTAGCTAGGGGATTTCTAAGCAAAGTGTTGACAGTATGGCCTGGTTTTTTCTTTATGTTTTGAAATGTGAAGGAGAGAAAACTTGAGGAAAGAATGTTTTAAATCAAATGGAACCAAGACTTCATTAATTTTAAAATGCCTAGGCTCTCCAGATGGCAAATGATGATAACGTTAATAAATGGTTTGTGCCCATATGCCAAACCAAGGATAATTCCAGGAATACTGTGGTCTAAAGATAAAGCCTAGGGTATTACTGTAAACTTATTTTTAGATTTCAGAAAAATTAAAATTGATGTCTAGCGTAGTATAGTCACACTAAATAAAGTCCCTTCAAAGTTTTAAAGCTATAGTTTGGTTTTTCTCAACCAAACAACAGGACTTCTAGGATGCTTAAGAGTATCTCAGTGGGGATCTGTTAGAAAAACGGGTCTGTTAGAAAAACGCTTATTGTGAAGAGATTTATGTGTTTTGACCTTTTTCTGTTTGTTCTGATGAATTGTGCATGTCCTGATGGAAGTTACAGGAGGTGGAGACTGATTGAATACATCAGAAAAGTCTTTTCTGAAAATCAGCTGACATTAAGGAGTTCTGCATAGGTGTTTAGAGGCAGATGATAGATTTTTCTCCTTATCAGTTGTTTGAAAATGTTATCATATTTATATAATATCTCCTTTCATATTTTACACAAATTCTACTTGCATTCTTCTTAATGTGTGCATATATAGTTTACTTCTTTCTTAAAATCCTTCAACAATATCATATTACGCCTAGTAAAAAGATTGAAAATTCCTGGCTTGTCTATATTACTATAACTTTCCCTTCCAAAACTATGTTTGAATAAATGACTAGCTTGGAAAGCTGTTCTCATACACAATAAGTAATGTCCAGAAGTAACTTACAAGGGACTTATGCATAGATGCTCTCCTTACACTGTTTTACTGTCATTCCCACCAAAATTAGGGTGAAAAAGATCCAAAAGCAGTTGAAGAATTTGTATTAGAATAAATGTTTCAGGAGAAATAGATCATTTTATATAAATACTTCATGCTTCGAGAAATTATGGACAACTTAGACTGAGAAAGAACTATAACAAAGGAAATTAAAAGAATAAAACATAGTAGGAGATGAAAAATGCTGGTAGCACTCAGCACAGAAAAGGAAGGTGAAAACCACTTCTGATATTCTTATCAGAAAGAAAGGAATGTTGTCTGATATTCTTAAGAAAGAAAACTGTTTTAGAAATATCACAATGTAAAATGGACTCTGCTAAGCAAGTCAAAGCAATTAAAATGGCGATTGTTAAGAAAGAAAGAATGAGAACTTACATGCACAAAAGTCATATTACTGAAGACTAGATAGTAAATAGTAAAAAGTTAAGCATTAATAGAAGAAAAGGTACTAAAAGAAGAGGACAACTAAATATGACCATTAAAAACAAAAGTAAAGCACATCCTGGTGAAGTTTGTTAGTTTCCAGTAGAAAATAAAAGTATATTGTTTACAATGGAGAATATAAATCCTATCTTAGACTTTGTCACAGTCACACCAATTGCTGAAAATAAAAGAATAATGTCTACACAGTCTGAGGAAAACAATGAGTAAGCCGAGTTCTTACACCCATGGTCATGCAAATGTATTATCAAAATTTAACGGTAGGAGCTATTAGATACATCGTATCCCTTTCTGAAAATAAATTACTTGAAGAAATCCAGCCAACTAATGGATAGTTGAAACTAAGAATCTCAAGAAAAGTGAAGACATTGTATAAAATGAATGGAGCTATAACTTTATCACTAGAACTAATGATTGTATTTAACACTGAAATTTAAACTAAGTAGTGTATAACTAATATCACACCATGTATGAAGAAGTATCGAACTAAGGCTAAATCACAATTTAAATTAATATTACCTTAAGAAAGAAAACTATTTTAGAAATATCACAAAGTAAAATTGACAAAGGTACAAATTTCATATATTTTTGATCAGCAGACAAATACAAAATTAAGAACATTAATTTAAATTATAAAAGTTACACAACAACATCGGCATCATAGTGTCATAAGATGTCCTTTATTTTTTCTCCTCTATAACATCTAAAATTTGGCATCCATCCATAAACAAAGATATCTCTATGGGTGCTGTGGTATCTACCACCACACCAGGGGACTCGGGAAGAGTCTCACTCACCTGTCCATCAGGTATAGGTAGGCAGACCCCAGTATGACTGTGGAACTGGCTGGAGCTTATGAACCACTTCCAAACCCTTCTGGCTATGGTATCTGAAAAACACTGACTTGGGCATTTACCCATGGACAAGAGAATTTTCATAGAACTTCCTGTTTCTAGAGAAGTTTCAGCATTCCATAGGACAAAAAAAAAAAAAGTTAATAAGTTTGAATGCATTGGACTGGGTGAGAGGAACTTTGTGAGCATCAACTCTCCCCCAAGGTGGAAAACAGAGATCAGTGAGTACTTAACTTCTCCAGCTGTATGAGATGCTGCTAAAGAAAGCCTCTCTCCTGAAGCTCCTGTTGTATTCAAGCAAGAGTTCTATGACTCAGGGGAAGGATGCGATTGGGAAAGAGACAGAGAAGGATATCGAAGGGTACTAAAGGGACACAGAACCTGCTGATTGCATTCCAGATTCCAGCAGAAGGCATGCCCAAATGCTGCTGGGAAAGCTTCTCCTGAGGATCCTCCCAACTGACCTCTGACCTGTGGGTACCCCCCAGTATCCCAACTGCCAAACTTCCCCCACTCTGCAGCTGGCACCTAATGTGTACCCCTGAGGGTAGTGACACAAGCAAGCTTGGCTAGACAGGGAGAATGTGCAAAAAAAAAAAAAAAAAGCCAAGGTCTGAAAGCAAGGGAGAAACCACAATTTTGAGCAATAGCACCATGTTCAAGAAACAAAAAAAAAGAGGTTATCAACAGTTTGCCTGGTGTGTTGTAAGAAAAGGCATCCAATTCTGCCAAAAGAGAGAGCAAGAAGTGTGGAGCAGATGTATCCATACAAGGCTGGAAACAGCTTCAGAACATAATCAAAACAAACAAAAACTATGTCTTACCTGAAGGCAACTGGTAAAGACTGAAGGAGGTGACTGTTACTTCAAATGTGAAGATAGTAACACAAAACTCCAAGGAAGACTATTCAAGGAAAAATGATATCAGCAAAAGATCATAGTAATCCTCTACTAGCCAAACCCAAAGACACAGAGATGTGTGATGTACCAGATAAAAAATTCAAAATAGTTGTTTTGAGGAAACTCAATGAGCTACAAGAAAACACAGAAGGACAATTCAGCAAAGTCAGGAAAACAATATATGAATGAAATGAGAAATTTAACAAAAAAATAGAAATTACACAAAAAAGAGAGAAATCCTGGCGCTAAAGAATTCCATAAATAAACAAAGAATGCAATAGCATCAACATCAAAATAGACAAACAGAAGTCGAGAGCAGTGAGTCACATGAAAGGAACTTTAAAATACACTAGTCTTAGAAGAAAACAACAACAAAAAAAAATGAAAAGAAGCAAAGAAGCCTATGCGATCTATGGGAAACCATCAAAAGAAGCAATCTCAAAATCATTAGAGTTCCAGAAGGAGAAGAGTGGGAGAAGAGGGCAGAAAGCTTATGTAAAGAAATACAGTAGTCCCCCCTCATCTACAATTTCACTTTCCAGTTTCAGTCACCCACGATTAACCACATTCTGAAAATAGAATGAAAAATTTTAGTAATAAACAATATATGTTTTAAATTACATACTGTTCTGAGTAACTTGATGAAATCTTGTGTCGTCCCTCTTTGTCATGCCCAGGATGTGAATCATCCCCTTGTCCAGCATACTCATACTGTATACATTACCCACCTGCTAGTCACTTATAGCCTTCTCAGTTATCAGATCGGTTATGAAAGAGAGAGAGACAGACACAGAGACAGAGATAGAGACAGAGACACAGAGAGCTCATTCACATAACTTTTATTATAGTATATTATTATAATTGTTCTATTTTATTATTATTTATTATTGTTAATATCTTACTCTGCCTAATTTATAAATTAAACTTGATCATTGTTATATAAGTATAGGAAAAAAGTAGTATATATAAGGTTCAGTACTATCTGTGTTTTCAGTCATCCCCTGGGAGGTCTTGGAACATACCTCTCTCAGATAAAAGGTGGGAGTGGACTACTGTAATGGCTGAGAACTTCCCAAACCTGAGGATAAATTTGGACATCCTGGTTCATGAAGATAATAAATCGCTCCTAGTTAAATTCAAAATGATCTTCTCTAAAACACATTATAATAGAACTGCCAAAATCAAAAATGCAGAGAATCCTAAAAGCAGTAAGAGGCAAACAGAAAATATTCTAACCTACATGGGACCCCCATTTAGTGATCAGCAGATTTTTCAATGGACACCTAACAGCCTGAGAGAGAGGGAAATGAAAGAAAAAAGTGCTGAAAGAAAAATAAATGCCAACCAAGAATAATCTACATGACAAAATTATTCTTCATAAATGGAAAAATAAAGACTTTCTCACACATAAAATAATATTGAATGTCAATTCTAATTGAAAAATAAAATTTTTTTTAAAAAGGAAAAATAAAATTTTTTTTTAAAAAGGAAAAATAAAACTTCAAACAAAATCTAGGGGAATTAGTCAAAACTAGACCTGCCTCACAAGAAATACTGGAAGGAGTTTTTTAAAGCTGAAATGAAAAGATGCTACTTAGTCACAAGAAAACATACTAAAGTATACAACACACTGGTAAAGGAAATATGTAATCGGATTCAGAAAACACTAATTCTGTAATATGATGGTGTGTTAACCATTTAACTATATTATAAAAGTTAAAGGAAAAGAGTATTAAAATTAATTATAGCTACAATCATTACTTAACAAATACAAAATATAAAAGGTAAATTGTGAAATTAAAAACATAAAAGTGGGGTGTAAAGGGTTGAGTTTTTGTACATAATCTAAGTTAAGTTACTGTTGGCATAAAATGGACTATTTTATCTATAAAATGTTTTATGTAAGCCTCATGATAACTACAAAGTGAAAAACCCCAGTAGATTCACAAAAAATAAAGAGTAGCAAATTAGAGCATACCACCATAGAAAATCGCCAATTCATAAAGGTAGGCAGAAAAAGAGGAATAAAAGGATCAACGGAACTACAAAACAGCCAGCAAGCAGTTAATAAAATGGCATTAGTAAGTTCTTACATATGAGTACTTACTCTATATGTAAATTAATTGAATTATTTAATCAAAAGGCACAGAGTGGCTGAATGGATTTTTTAAAAAAATAACAGACCCACTGTATGCTGCCTATAAGACACTAACTTTTGCTTTAAGGACCCACATAGACTCAGATCAAAAGGATAGAAAAAAAAAACATGCAATTAAAATAGAAACCAAAAGAAAGCAGAGGTATCTATACTAATATAAGACAAGATAGACTTTAAACCAAAAACAATAATGAGACAAAAAGGGTCATTATACAGCCATGCACCACTGAACAACAAGAGTTGTGTCCTTAGACAATTTCATCATTATGTAAACATTACAGAATGCACTTAAACAAACTTAGATAGTATAGCCTACTACACACATAGGCTATATGATATATCCTGCTGCTCTTAGGCTACAAATTTGCACAGCATGTTACTAAACTGAATACTATAGGCAATTGTAACACAATGGCAAGTGTTTGTCTATCTAAACTTATCTAAACATAGAAAAGATACAGTAAAAATATAGTATAGAAGATGTGTGTGTGTGTGTGTGTGTGTGCATTGCAGGGATGGGGAGAGCTGTAGAGGTAGATACCATTGAAGGGAGAGTAGACATCAGGAGGAAGGAAGGGAGAGAGGGAAGAAAGAGAAGGAGAGAGAGAGCATGAGATAGAAAGAGACCCAGAGAGATAAACCTTGAGATGAGAAATAATAAAAGGAAGAGAGAGAGGAGAGAGAGGAGACAAAGAGCAAAAAGGGAGTTGGTAAAGAGAAGAAAAGAACTGAGAAGGAAGAGATACTGAAGGAAGTGAATTTGTACACAAGAGAGTATGTACATGTACATGTGGGTTCAGGGGCAGGTGTGGCTATGGGCTGGCAGTGGGGTTGGCTTCTGAGCTTTCCTCCTTCCTAGCCCTTTTCCCTCACTCCCTAGACCAAATTTGTGTCCCAGTTACAAGTGGGTACAGGGTGAGAAAACAGCATGCTGAGGCTCCTCATCTATTTAAACTACCCACACATAGCAGTAAATTCAACATCTTAGTTGGATCCAGTGTTTTTTTCAAAATTGTAAACAAATCTTTTGTTTATAATTTTTTATGATACTTTCAGACCGCCATCATATATGTAGTTTGTCATTGACCAAAATGTTGTTTTGTTATGCGGTGCATGACTATAATGATAAAGGGATCAACTCAACAAGAAAATATAATAATTGTAAATATATACACACCCCAGTACAGGAGCACCTATATATATTAAGCAAATACTAACAGATCTAAAGAGAAAAATAGATAATAATGGCATGGAGAATTCAATATCCCACTTTCAGCAATAGATAGAAAGAAATCATCAAGGAAATATTGGATTTGAACTATACTTTAAATCAAATGAACCTAAGAGACACTTATAGAGCATTCCATCCAATAGGACCAGAATACACATTCTTTTCAAGTGCACATGAAATATTCTCCAGGCTACTATGTATTATAGGACACAAAACAGGCCTTAGCAAATTTAAGAGACTGAAATAATACAAGTATCTTTTATAATCACAATGATATGAAAAGAAATCAACAAGAGGAAAGCTGAAAAATTACAAAAATGTAGAATGAAACAACACGCTCTTAAACAACCAATGGGTCAAAGAAAAAAATCAAAAGGTAAATTAAAAAATATTTCAAAACAAATGAAAATGGAAACATAACACACAAAAATCAATGGGATGCCATAAAAGCAGTTCTTAGAGGGAAGTTTATAGTGGTAAATACATATATTAAGCAGAAAACAAAATAAAAAACAAGGAAGGAAATAATAAAGATCAGAGTGAAAATAATTGAAATAGAGACCAGAAAAACAATAGAAAAAAATCAAGGAAACTTAGAGCTTTTTTTTGAAAAGATAAACAAAATAGACAAACCTTTAGCTAGACCAACAACGACAACAAAAGAAAACAAATAAAATAAGGAGGAGACAACACAGACACTACAGAAATATAAGAATCATGAGATATTACTATAATATGCTAGCAAATTGAATAACCTATAAAAATGTTTAAATTTCTAGAAACATGCAACCTATAAGTCAGTTATAATACCCAATCACACATACAACATCATATTTTGTAGCCAGATGAAACCATTAGCTTGGCTTGAAGGTGAAAAATTTTTAGGAGATGTTATGGACTGTATTGTGCTTCTGCCACCTTCCAGAAAATGTACATATATTCAAAGTCTAGTCTCAGTACTTCAAAATATGACTATATTTGAACATAGACTCTTTAAAGAGTGGAAATGAGGCCATTAGGGTAAGCCCTAATCCAATATGACTGATGTCCTTATAAATCGAGATTAGGATAAAATATAGAGAGAGAAGATCATATGAAGATACAGAGAGAAGACAACCATTTACAACCCAAAGAGAGAATCCTCAGAAGATGTTAACCCTGCTGACATCTTGATCTTGAACTTCTAGCCACCAGAACTATGAGAAAATAAGTCTCTGTTGTTTAAGCCACTCAGTCTGTGGTACTTTATTGCAGCACTAGCAGATTAATACAAGAGGTGTTCCATATCGACTTCCCTGTGCAAATGTGAAGCATGGGTTAAGTACAATAAGTACATCATACATTCATTTTTTTAATATATATTCACGTAATTTATTCTCAGACACTACAAAAACAGTCCTGGTTCAAGGAAAAATTTCCATTTAATAGCAAAAACAGATAAATTGATATTATGACATTGAAAATAAATTATATATATGTTTTGTTTGCAAAATCTGCAGAACCCAGAGGAAGAAGGGATAAAATGTATCTGTCTTTATAGAACATTGAAGTACTGAGACTTACACAAAACAAAACAAAAAATGATGCTGAAGCAGTACAGCTGAATGCCAATGAGTGAGAAAGTGAAGCCATAGCCAAATGATGAGTTCTTCAGTGGTTAGAATTGATTTATTTTACTTGTCTGAAACCACAACAACCCTCTTATATTTTAAATATTATTTAAATAATATTTTTAAAATATCTACATTCTTAATTGTTTAAATTTAGAAAGAATTATTTTATTTATAATTTCATATGTGAATATTCTAGTTAATGATGCCACAGGTTTGTGTGTTAATTCTAAATGAGATAGGTAAGTGGAGTGAAGCTGCTGCACACTCATTCATCCTTAAAAGCTTTTAGTCCATGGCCTGTCTCCATCATCCCACTGCATTCCACCAACAATTGATCATTTTCAGAAGATATTTCATTGAAAACACTGTCCTTCCTTTTTTAATATTTCCAGATATTGTACCCTCCCTTCTCTTATTTGTCATTACTGAACACTAGTTTCTCTCCAGTTATATAACTTTACTTTTGTATTTTTTTCTTTTTTCTATTGTGGTAAAAACACATAACATGGTATTTATCTTTTTAACAATTTTTAAGTGTGCAGTTCAATATGGTAAACTATACTCACATCTTTGTAAAACACATCTCCAGACTATTTTGCATATCTGAAACTCTACATTCATTATACTACTCCCTTTATGCCCTCCCCCAGGCACTGTTAATCAGTAGTCTACTTTTTGTTCCTATAAATTTTACTATTTTAGATACCGCATAAAAGTAAAATAATACACTATTTGTCGTTTTGCAACTGGCTTATTTCACTTAACGTAATATCTTCAAGGTTCATCTATGTTGTAATATGTGGCAAGATTTCTTTCCTTTTTAAAGTCGAAATATTTCATTGTATGTGTATATTACATTTTGTTTATCCATTCTTCTGTCAGTAGATATTTGAATTTTTTCAACTCTTCGCTATTGTGAATAGTGCTGCTAGGAACATGGGTATGCAAATATATCTTCAAAAATCTGCTTTCACTTCTTTTAAATACATATCCAGATGGTAGTTCTAGTTTTAAATTTTGAGGAAACTTTATAAAGTTATATATAACTCAGAGAAATTGTAGGTTTCTCTCTAGACCACTGCAATAAAGCAAATGTCGCAATAAACTGAGTTGCACAAATTTTTTCGTTTCCCAGTACAAATAAAAGTTATTTTTACATTATGTTGTTGTCTAGCAAGTGTGAAATAGTATTATGTCTAAAAAACAACGTTCATACCTTAATTAAAAATACTTTTTTGCCAAAAATGTGAACCATCATCTGAGCTTTCAGCAAGTCATAATCTTTTTGCTAGTGGAGAGTCTGACTTTCAATTTGTAAAAAATGCAACATCTGTAAAGTGCAATAAAGCGAGGCTCAATAAAACAAAGCATGCCTGTATTGTTTTTCATACTAGTTACACCATGTTACAATTATGTCAATGGTACACAAAGGTTCCACTTTCTCTACATCCTTGCCAACATGTTACTTTGTGTGGGTGTGTTTTTTTATATTAACCATCCTACCAGGGTGAGGTGCTATCTCTTTGTGGTTTTGGCTTGCATATTTCAGAGGATTAGTGATGTTGATCAACTTTTCATATGCTTGTTGGCCATTTGTATAGCATCTTTAGAAAAATGCTTGTTCAAGTCCTTTACTCATTGTAAAACTACGTTCTTTGATTTTTTTGTTGTTGTTGTTGATGAGTTATAAAAATTCTTTTTATATTCTGGATATTAACCTGTTATCAGCTATATGATTTGCAAATATTTTCTCCCATTCCGTAGATTGACTTTTCATTCTGCTTATTGTGTCCTTTAACACACAAAAGTTTTTTCAGTTTGCTGTACTCCCATCGTTTATTTTTGCTTTTGTTGCCTATATTTTGGTATTATATAAGATAAATTACTTTCAAGTCCAATGTCATGAAGCTTTTTTTTAATATTTTCTTCTAGGAGTTTTGTAGTTTTAGGTCTTATATTTAGGTCTTTAATCCATTTTGAATTAAATTTTATATACAGTAGTGTAAGATAAGGGCCCAACTTCATTCTTTCAGATGTAGACACCTAGTTTTCCCAACATCATTTGTTAAAAAGACTGTCTTTTCCCTCATTGAGTAGTATTGGTACCCCTGTTGAAGATCATATGGCCATATATATGGGAGTTTATCTCTGGGCTTTCTATTCTATTTTACTGGTCTATTTTTCTGTGTTTACACCAGTACCACACTATTTTGATTACTGTAGGTTTATAATATATTTTGAAATCAGGAATTCTGAGTCTTCTAACTTTGTTCTTCTTTATAAAAATTGTTTTGTCTGTTTAAGGTCCCTAGAGAGTCCATGTGAATTTTAGGATGACTTTTTTTTTTAATATCTGAAAAATATACCATTGGAATTTTGATAAAAGTAGTTTTCAATTTGTAGATTGCAAAGAAAAAGAATTATTTTCTTTATTTCTTTTCAAGATAGTTTATTATTAATGTATACAAATACAACTGATTTCTATGTGTTGATTTCATGTCCTGCAATTTAGCAGAATGCATTTATTAGTTCTAACAGTTTGTGTGTGTTATTGTGTGTTGTGTGTGTGAAATCTTTAGGGTTTTCTATATCTAAGATCATGTCTTCTCTCAATATAGACACTTTTCTTTTTTCCCAATTTGAATGCCTTTAATTTCTTTCTCTTGTCTAATTGCTCTGGCTAAGACTTCAAACACTATGTTAAATATAAGTGGTAAGAGCAGGCATCTTTGTCTTTTTCTAGATCTTAGGAAAAAGGATTTCAGTCTCTCACCATTGAATATCCTGTTAGCTGTGGGCTTTTCATAAATGGCTTTTATTATGTTCAGGTAATTTTCTTTTATTTCTAGTTTGTTGAGTGTTTTTATCATGAAAGGGTATTAAATGTTGTGAAATATTTCTCCACCAATTGAGATTATCATGTTTTTTATCCTTCCTAGTATGGTATAGTACATTTATTGATTTTCTTATGTTAAACTGTCCCTTTATTCCAGAAATAAACCCACTTGGTCATTTAATACACTGTTAAATTTAGTTTCTTAGTAGTTTGTTTAAAATTTTTACACCAATATTTATTAGGAATATTAATCTATAGTTTTCTTTTAGTTGCTTTGTCTGGCTTCAGCCTCATAAAATGAGCTTGGAAGTGTTTTGTCCTCTTTAGTTTTGTGGGAGATTTTAGTGAGAATTGCTGTTAATTTTTCTTTAAATGTTAGGGAGAATTCTCCAGTGAATACCTCTGGTCTTGGGCTTTTTTGAAGTTTTTAAATATGGTTTAAATCTTACTCGCCGTTGATCCGTTTACATTTTCTGTTTCTTTGTGATTCATTTTGTTGTGTTTCTAGGAATTTATCCATTTTTCTTGGGCTATCCAATATATTGTACAATATTTTATAGTATTCTTTTTGCTAAATTGTCTTTCTGTATTTTCATTTAGCTCATTAAGCATCTTTTAAGTTATTTTATTTTTTATTAAGGTATAATTGACATATAACATTATATTAGTTATAGGTATACAACGTAATGATTCGATATTTGTATACATTGTGAAATGATCATCACAATAAGTCTGATTATCATCCATCACCATACATTGTTATAACCATTATTTTAAATTCTTTTTCAGGCAGCTCATAGATCTGAACTTCTTTAGAATCAATTTCTGAAGTTTTATTTTGTTTCTTTGATTGGGCCATGTTTCTCTGTTTCTTTGTATACTTTGTATTATTTATTTATTTTTGAGGGGGTTATTTTAACATTTGAAGAAACAACCACTGCTCAAAGTGTTGGTGCACTGTTTTTCTGAAGGGTAGTGCCCTCACAAATCAGCCTAGCTGAAGCTCATAGGACATCTCAAACCATTTTTATCTCTTGCCCCACGGCTTTACATGCTGCTTGCCTTAGTTTTCAGTGTCATCCAAACTTGCGCTGATACCATACATACTCAGTCAAGCAAGACAGAGAACTGTTTCTTCAGTAGCTCCAGACAATCCAGAATGTTGAACTATTCTTTTTGCTTCCATCTTGAAGGATCCCCACTACATGAGCGTTCCTCTTGGTGTGTCCGTACTATGCCATGGAAGGGGAGGGGCACTAATGGGTGCACCAAGTGCTGGGAATTACCCTACCCCTTTCGTTAGAATGCCCTCTTGGTTTTACAATGGCCTTGGTGCCATAGCTAATCAATTGGTCTCTAGAGCCTTCACAGAGGTATTCTGGTTCATATATTGTTGTCATCTCAATATCTCTGTTGAAAGAAAAATGGCTTGTAGATTCCTAGTCTGCCATCTCACTGAAGTCATCATTTTCTTTTCTATTTTAAATCTAGAGTAGATTTTCTCGTGTTCTCACCTTCTTTCACAAAATGATTCTCATCACTCTCTTATCACCCCTTTCTCCATGCCATAGCTATCTTCTAGCATATTACACTTTTTCACATTCAAAAATAACTTTGTTTTTATTTTACTCTATTTTCTTGTCCATCCCAACTCCCACTATTAACCTAGCAAAATTTAATGTCAAAACAAGAGACAAAGTAATAAAAAAAATCTATTTTTATTTTTCCTTGAGTTACTCAATATTATTGCTACTATTGCCACATCTTATAATTATTTAATTATAAGATGTCACTTATAATTATTTAATTATAAGATGTCACTTATAATTATTTAATCATTACCCCCTTTGAAATATTTAGCTTTAATATTATATATTATGCATGCGTTTGCGTGTATAATGTCTCTCTCCATGTATATACAATATTACATGTCTAAGTATAGTGGACAACCAGTAATAGATTGCCTCTCTAATTTATGAAGAAAACCCACAGCGAGAAGTGTGGGTGGGTAACAATACAAGAGAAACAGCAAAGCATTTTACAATGGTCACTTCCTTTTACTGATCTTGCCTTATAGAACTTGGAGTATCTCCTTATATAAATGTTTAATGCCACATTCTCCTGTTTACAATGGACAGAGAAGTGACATATGCTGATTTAAAATTAACTGGGAATACTGGCCTTGAAACTTCATCACCCCCATCTCTTCCTCAGGGTAAGTGGCTTTAATTTTCCTGTTGACATTTGTATATCTTGTTTTCTATATCTAGTATATCTAGATATAGATATATTTCTGTATATCTAGTAGAATAGAGTCAGAACAAAATGTGTGACTATAAAAAGTTAGGTTTTCCTCTTAAATGTATGACTTTAAAGTGTTGGTTTGAGGATGAATCTTATTAACTGTAGAGAAGAACACATATCTCAGAGATTTCTTTTTTATCAAAATATCAGTGTGAAAAGTGAACATCACTCCTATTACTGAGGCTTTGTTGAAAGACCCTGAAGAATTTCAGAAACACATTGTTACTTTGTTGTAAGACTAGCCTACCTTATTCCAAATCTTCCTACAAGATACTAATATTGTAATTAAGTTCCAGTACATATGAATTCAAAGTATTTTTTTTTTTTTTTAGAATACAAAATGTTGGCTTAATGATTAACATTCTTCCTTCTCCAAAGGGTAGGTGAAAAATTTTCTGGAAGATATTGTATTTAAGATTAAAGAGTTGAGAATAATTATAATCTGTTAGTTTCTAACTTGAAAAGTATTACAGCTTAGAAAGAGACAAGCCACAATATCCTGGAAAATATCACTAATGAACCTATTTGAAATTTGTTGAAATTGGCATTTTTGTGTGTTTTAGAGGATTTACTCTTCCAAATGAAAGGAGAACTGTGATGTGAGGTAATAGGTGATAAATGCCATAGTCTAGGAATGGATTTTTAAAAGACCAGATACTAGGCTGAAATCATTATGACATAGTATTACTTTTTGAAATCTAATCAAGTTTGCTAGTCAATAATATTGTGATTTTTATCCAGTCTGGTATTCATTCTATATTATGCTAAGCATATGGATTATACGTTTTTAAGGTGGTTTGGTATAGGTTTGAAACTATTAAATTATCAACCTTCGAAATTGGGAAAAAGTCAGGGTTATCAAATAAATTTCACTCTACTTTTCATATGGATGTTAAGGGAAATTGGAAGATTGTGATAACTACAGTCAAGCTTTGGTCAAGTCACAGTTATTTTTTGATAGATAAGAGCAAGACTTTCTTTTTCCCTATTCAGATCTAGCAAAAGTGGGGAGAAGGGATGATAGTGTTGAAAGAGGATGTCAGAAAGTGAATACAGAGAAAGACAGTAAGATTTTCTACAAAAGCTACTATCCATGATCCCAAATCAATGGGTCTAGGAAATTTGTCTAGTTTGATTGTTATTATCTTACAAAATATCATCTTGAAAGTAAATATGTAAAAAATAGTAGAATAGAGTCAGAACAAAATGTGTGACTATAAAACACTGATCTGGTATTACAATTATCATTGAAAACACTATTGAGCTCTTTGGCTAAACTATTCAGGTTGTGGTAACGACATAGAACAGTGATTATATCAAAGGCAGTCAGTAAAACCAAAGAGACATGTGAGTTGTGACCTATTTTATTTACAGCAAAGGATTTGCTTTCTTACAAAAGTAGATAAGGTGTTGGTACCTTAGAGTTTATTCATTTATTCAGAAATAAGCACCTACAATGTGCTGGGCATGCTCTAGGTGCTGAGAGTACAGCAGTGAATAAACTAGAGGAAAATCTCATCTTGAATTGAGTTTGTAGTATACCTCTGTGGAGACATACGTAAACAAATAACTAAGTACCTATAAAAGTTTAGGTGATATTAAGTGCAATTGAGAAAAATAAAAGATGAAATTGGGATCTAGCTTTTGGAGAGGGTACCATAACAAATAGAATAATCATAGAAGCCCTCCCTGACAAGATGCTATTTAAGTAAAGACCTGAAAGAATTACAGGACGAAGGCATGCTCTCTGGAAGAAGAGACTTTTAGGAAGTTGTACCAGCAAATGCAATATCCCTCAGATGAGATATCCCTCAGATAGAAATAGTCTTTCAGGTCACTCTGGAACGTTTAATGAGAATAAAAGACAACACTTTAATGTACCTGATACTAAATATTTTAACAATTGACAAATCACTTATATTGAGAAATATTGGAAAAATATAAAAAAATCAGTATCATAAATAAATCAATAGCAGTAGATAAATTAGAAAAACGTTACTTGCAAAACCTTTGCCTCTAATACAATTTAGAAAACAATTGATAACTAGAGTATATGTAATATGTTATCAACCAAATGAGAACAAAAGGGTTTTATAATTAAATCAGAGGTGTAGATGCTAACCTTCAAGTAGAGAAATTCAAGTATGAATTACGAGAACAATTCCCATCAGAGCTGATTTAATTTTGAATTTTTCCAATTTTCTGTAATTTATAAGTTCTTCTTTTATAATTTTTCCCTATGAAATCTATATTTTTAAAGATGTCTAGAATGAAGGCTATTCTTTTTAGACAGAATTCTTTGACTTACTTCCTACAATAGGGCATATGCTTTATTTTTTATAGCATTCGGCAATTTTCAAAACATTGTCACATCTACTTCTCTTGATTCTTATACCAATCCTTCACACACAAGAACAAGCATAAATATTTCGACTTTATCAATGAGCAAGTTCTCAGTTGGATCTGACTGAGATCCCATCTTGTGACTCAACTTTAAGATGGCTGATAAATATTCTTTGCTGCTCCATCTCCCAACTGGAATTTAACTGTCCATATATGATCTAAACCACCTTTGCTTTTAAAATAGATGAGCTCAACTGAGTTGATGGAATGTTGTTGTGTGTTTTTTTTTTTAATTTCTCAGATGTCTGTCAAAGGCCAACTTGGCGTCAATTTGCTCTGAAACTTGCTTGTACTGGGATTATTCTTCTTGCCTTGGCTATAATCGGGTTGAGTGTTTCAGGTAAGTGAAGCAAGATCGTTTATTTATTGCTCTACTTATTCTGCTTCTATCATTAATATTAGAATATCATAACATAATTTAGTCACCCCAAACTTAGTGAAAGCCCAATGGGAAAAAAAATGACAAAACATGCTTCTAACAATGCTCAGCCCATGTCTACTTTGAGGACTACAGTCTTTCACATTTTTCTTCCTAATTGTTCTGATGGTCTTCATGGAGTATTTCATAAGTGTTTCAAGAAGTTAAAAAAAAATCACTATTATGATAAAAATATAACAATAACAAATAAAATTTAAATTTCCAATTATTTACAGTTTCTTAAATACCTACTAAATTTCAGACTGCATGAGGCAATTTCTCCCTTGGGATATGAATAATACAACTCACTCTAAAGATAAGAAATTTGGGGCAAGAATTTAAGCAATTTATAACTTTAAGTAATATCCTTACTTATCTAGTAGATAACAGATAATCCAACCCCTTTGTGAGTTTATTTGTTATGTGTTTTCTTATTTGTTTGTTTGTCTATGTATGCTGTCTTCTAACTAGACCCTTTGTTACTCTGCTATTGCTCTTATCTTCTGTTGATGTGAAGCTTATTGAGATAACTTATTTTCCTGAAGTGATAAACAGAACATATCTATTTCACTACGTGTTTCAGTATTTAATCTTCTTAACAGTTTCTCCTTATTTACTAGTGACATTCTTAAAACAAAAATCATCAACAGAAAAGAGCAATGTGGATGTTCAAGAGGAAAGAAATGAAACAACAGGTAAATTTGTGACTTTAATTTCCCAAGAATAACAACTAACATTTGGTAGATATCATGCACTACTTTATTTAAGGCTCATAACAGCTCATATGTTAAGATAGTATTATCACCCTGATTTTATGTTTGATAAAACTCAGGCGTGAAAAGGCTAAGCAACTCACTTAGGGTCATACAAGTAGAAAGCGGTGACGCCAAGAATTGTACTTAGCAGGATCTGACTTCAGAGCCTATAATCTTAACTACCAGAGCATACTGCTTCATGAGAAGCTTCTGTTAGAATATTCAATAATTAATAACCAAATATGAAGTTAAAAAGTAGAATATTGCCTTTAACTGAAATAGTTGATGATTTCAATGAATATGCAAAATAGTTAACTTTGGTATGAAGTTAATTAATAGAACTCAAACATAAATGAATTTTTTAATATTGATTGTATTCATCACTAAGAAAAAAATCTTGTTCTAGTAAGTACAGTTGACTCTTAAACAATGTTGGGGTTAGAGGTGCTTACTACTTTGGACAGTTGAAAATCCATGAATAACTTTTGACTCCCCAAAAATTAACGATTAATGGCCGACTGTTGACCAGTAGACTTACCAATAATATAAATAGTCAACTAACACATATTTTGCATATTATATGTACTGTACACTGTATTCTTACAATTATGTAATCTAGATAAAAGAAACTATTATTAAAAATATCATATAGAAGAGAAAATGCATTTACAGTACTGTATGTATTTATTGAAAAAAAAATCTGCTTTTAAGTGGATCCATGTTCAATCTCCTATTGTTCAAGGTTCAACTGTGTGTGTTAATGAAAATAACTATTGTTGAATGACTGTAGAGGAATGTGACCTGTGTGCACATTCTTATAGGACATTTTAAGAAACTGGAATCTACTGGATCTATTGGATCTACTAAATCTTATAGATTACATTAAATAGACAAATATACCACTTGGCAAATAGAAATTTTCTCATGATGATTTTCTTCATGGCTTCTATCATTAATTTAGTGAAGTAAATTATTGTTTGCTTAGAAGTTTATTTATTTGAAGTAAAAATTTGGAGATAGGTTTGATATTTTTGTCCAGGGAGTAGTGAATTTACAGAAACTGAGAAATAGTTTTGATTCTACCACCATTTCACTGTATGAACTTAACCAAGTTATTCTGTTGGCATCTAAAAATGTAAGAAATGGCTGCTTAAATTATTTTGATGATCTTTTCCTATTCTGATAGCCTATGATTTCGCATATGCTCAATATAACTGGTCATTAATTTCTAATTGTTGGTACCAGAATGAAGAGTAGGTCTCAAAAAACTCAAAATTATAATAAATTCATGAATTGTTCTTATGGTGATAAAGACTTCCAAGCATTTATAGTGACTTGTATGTGTGTGTCACTAGTTGTGGTGGGGTGAGGACAGGTTAGTAATATAACATTTATTTCTTTTTCTTTCTTACCTTAGAGAGACCAAGTTTGTTAAAGTGCCCAATGCATTGGCACCTTTTCCAAGAAAAATGCTTGTTTTTTTCTAATAATCACAAACCTTGGAATGACAGTCTAGCTCACTGTTCCACACAAGAATCCAGTTTGCTGCTTATTCAAAATCAAGAAGAACTGGTAAATAATTAAATAAAATACTTGAATAGAACATAACACTTTCTTCTAACCATATCAACATCTTTGGGTTTTAGCCTAAAGGTTCTATGCAGATGGAAGTAGTGACTTTGACTTCAAGAAGCTCACAGTTTGAGATACTAAACAAACACGTAAGCAATGATTTACTATGACATGATGAATTTAACAATACAAATATAAATGCAGAGAAAGAATTATCACAAAAAAGGAATAACTAACTCTCAGGTGGAGTTAGGAAAGGCTTCATAGAGGGGGAGATCATTGAACTGTGTTTTAGAGGAAGAGTAGAAGAATGCAAATCTATTTATCTACTCAAGCATGAGTAGATAAAGCATGAGTAGATAAATAGATTTAATATTTAGTCTTTTTGTTTTTTCCGTTCCATTTACAGGTATTCATCAGTAACCTGACAGATAAGAGCCTTATATTTTGGATTGGATTAAACTTTACGTTACCAGAGAAGAAATGGAAGTGGATAAATGGTTCTTTTCTAAATTCTAATATGTGAGTATTACATAAACTATTTTTAATAATCAATTTACATCAGATTTACATTGCAAGATAGTAACATTGTTATTAAAGCTGGAGTTTTATAGTTTTAATTTAGTTAAAAATTCTCAAGAGGTTCAGAATAGGTTGAGAAGGTGGATAACTCTGAAGTTGGTTGAAAATTTCCATATATGAAGACATTAGCCCTTTATAAGAATAAATATTTTTATCCACAATGGATACCGAGGAGAGAGAGAATAGGGAAGGACATGTAAAATTTAAAAAATTCTAGCTGGAGGCTTATGGCACACAAAATATTTTTAAGTAGAGTTTTTCAAACCTAGTGGGTCATAATTAGAACAATTAATACAAAGGGAGAAAATGGTATATACCAGAGTATGGATTCCAGACACCTAAGAGAAACTACACACATTGTGACAAATATCATAGTATATTTTAATCAGTGGTACAAAAAAGATAGTTATTTGAGGGGATGTGATACATAGCCACAAAGGCATCATTTGCTGTTTTCTACTGGGTGTCTCATTGTAGTTTCTTGTGTAAGATGGTCAAGATCATCACCAATGCTCCACAGATAAATTACATTTTTTAACAGAATTCGTGATTAATCATATAGCAAAGGGCAGGATTTTTTTTCTCTCTAAAGCAAATGTGTACAGGCATTCAACCAAGTTTGTAAAAGTATTTTCAATGAGTTTTTCAGAAGAGATGGTATTAAGTGTTATGACTCTGTGAGTGATTTATTTATATTTGTATGTTACCGTTAAAATGGGTTTTCTTATCATTCAAAAAAAAGGTTAAACTTTAAAACACAGAAGCATGTCGAAGATTGTTTTTAAAATACTGATAAATTATTAAATATGGAAAAGTATTAAATATTAAAAGAAATGTCAGTTTAATTAGCAAATTTGACATTGATTGATATTTTAAAATATTTTTTTAAATGTGAGACTTTAAAATAACGTGTATTTTAAAATCAGTTTTCTGGACTAGAATAAATTTAGAAAAAGGCAACATACTTATTTTGTTAAATAGAAGCTATGCTGATTTTTTATATGCTTTCTGAGAATTATTTTCTACATCTTATTTACATGTTATTTACATAAAAATGAAACTCTGATATTAACTTGCTTTTATTTTTTCACATATAGTAAAGGTTAATTTTTGTTTATTAAATTGTGTGTATGTGTGTCTGTTTCTTATCAGGCCATGATGTTTATTTTATTGAGGTTCATAATACAAATAAAATTTAAAAAACACTGACATGTTTAGTGGATGTGTTAAATTCAGTTGAACATTCCATTTTTCTCTGAGGATAAAAATGATGCTTTGGGTAAGACAGTAACAGTTGGGTAAACATGGAAAGTATCAGGTTTAATAGAAAAAACATCAGTAAGACTCTGCTTTTCTATTGAATCTCAGCACTGGTTTTTCAGGTAAGGGAAAAAAATAGAGGATGATTTTTTTTTTTTACAGAATTGTTTTGAGGATTAAATGAGATAATGTTAGAGAATTAGGCAGATATCTAATCAAGGAAAGCCTGAGAAGAAAGTGAGGGCCTTTTGGAAGAGTCAGATGAGCACTTAAAAGATATCTTGAATATCGAAGGATCAGAAAAGTAGAAAAAAATAAATAATATAGAGGACTTTTGCAATAGCCCAGTTGAGAGAAGGTCATAGTTTGACAAGACTGTTGGGAAACAGAAAGACATCAGATTGGCTGCATAGGTTCTAAAGGGCTATGAAGAATGGAACAAAGGAACAAAGAAAAGCTGTGATGAAATCCAGCCCACTGTCTCCATTTCACTTTCTGTTTGAGACAAATAAGTGAGTCTTGAACTCACTCGATTCTTTCACCCCAACCCTAATACTGCCTATCCCATTGTCTGACTTCTACTCTGACTCCCACCTGCAGTGAGTGACAAGGCTCAGGCTTGTTTAAAACTAATAGCATGTTGAAGCAGACACCCACCAATCTCTTTTTGGAATGAGGAAAAGAAATGAACTTCTGACTATATAGCACATGAACTGAGCCTCTTTTCTTAGCTGCCTCTAAATTCTATAGACATTACCCTCTAGGTCACTATTACAGTTACTGAGAACATTTAGCCATATCTTATTCTATTGCACTTCACTTTACTGTGTTTTGCAGACATTGCATTTTTACAAATTAAAGGTTTGTGGAAATCCTATGTCCAGCTTGTCTATTGGTGTCATTTTTCAAACAGCATTTGCTTACTTTCTGACATTGTGTCACTTTGTTGTTAATTCTCACAATATTTCAAACTTTTTCCTTATTATTATATTTGTTGTGATGATCTGTGATCAGTGACCTTAGATTTTACTATTGTAATAGTTTGGGGGTGCAATGAACCACACCCATATAAGACAGAGAAGTTAATTGATAAACGTTGTGTGTGTACTGACTGCTCTACTGACTGGCTGTTGCCCTTTCTCTCTCCCTCTCATTGAGCTTCCCTATTCCCTGAGATACAACAATATTGAAATTAGGTCAATTAATAACCCTACAATAGCCACTAAATGTTCAAATGAAATGAAGACTTGCATGTTTCTCACTTTAATTCAAAAGCTAGAAATGATTAAGATTAGTGAGAAAGGCATATAGAAAGCTGAGACAGGCTGAAAGTTAGGCCTCTTTTGACAAACAGCTAAGTTATGAATGCAAAGGAAAAATTCTCAAAGGAAATTAAAAGTGCTATTCCAGTTAACAAAGGAATGACAAGAAAGCGAAACAGACTTATTGCTGATATGGAGAAAGTTTTAGCAGTCTGGATAGAAGATCAAACCAGTCGCAACATTCCCTTAAGCAAAAGCCTAGTCCAGAGCATGGCCCTAATGCTCTTAAATTATGTGAAGACTGAAAAAGATGAGGAAGTTGCAGAAAAAAATTTTAAGGTAACAGAGGTTGGTTCATGAGGTTTAAGGAAAGAAGCCACCCTCAGAACATAAAAGTACAAGGTGAAGCAGCAAGTGCAGGTGTAGAAGCTGCATCAAGTTATTCAGAAGACCTAGCTAAGATAATTAATGAAGATGGCTGCACTAAAGAACAGAATTTCACAGTAGATGAAACAGCCTTATATTGGAAGAAGATGCCATTTAGGACTTTCATAGCTAGAGAGGAGATGACAATGCTCATTTCAAAGCTTCAAAGGACAGGCTGACTCTCTTGTTAGGAACTAACACAGATGGTGACTTTAAGTTTAAGCCAATGCTCATTTACCATTTCAAAAATCCTGGGCCCTTAAGATTTATGCTAAATCTACTCTGCTTGTGCTCTATCAATGGAATAACAAAGCCTGAATGACAGATAGCACATCTGTTTATAACATACTTTACACATATTATGAGGACACCGTTGAGATCTGCTGTTCGGAAAATAAGTTTCCTTTCAAAATATCACTGCCTATTGAAGACAAACTTAGTCATCCAAGAACTCTGATAGAGATATACAAAGAGATTAATGTTGTTTTAATGCCCTCTAACACAACATCCATTCCACACTCCATGGTTCAAGGAATAATTTTGACTTTGGAGTCTTATTATTTAAGAAATACATTTCATAAAGCTAGAGCTGCCATAGATAATGATTTCTCTAGTGGATATGTGCAAAGTAAATTGAAAATCTTCTAGTAATGATTAACCATTCTATATATCATTAAGAACATTTATCATTCATGAGAACAGTCAAATATCAACATTAACTGGATTTTGGAAGAAGTCAATTCCAGCTCTCATGAATGACTATGAGAGTGTCAAGACTTCAGTGGAGGAAGTAACTGCAGGTGTTTAGGAAATAACAAGAGAACTAGAATTAGAAATGGAGTCTGAAGATGTGACTGAATTGTTACAATCCCATGTCTAAATTTTAATGGATAACAAGTTGTTTTTTATGTACAAGCAAAGAAAATGATTTCTTGAGGTAGAATCTACATCTGGTGAAGATACTATAAAGATTGTTGAAATGACAACAAGGAATTTAGAATATGGCATAAACTTAGTTGATAAAGTAGAAGCACAGTTTGAGAAGATTGACTCCAATTTTGAAAAAAGTTCTACTGTGGTAAAATGCTATCAAACAGCATTGTATGCTACAGAGACACCATTTTTTGAAAGAGTCAATCAATATGGCAAACTTCACTATTTTAAGAAATTGCCACAGCTACCCCAGCCTTCAGCAACCACTACCCTGATCAGTCGGCAGCCATGAACAATGAAACAAGACCCTCCATGAGCAAAAAGATTACAACTACTGAAGACTCAGGTGATGGTTAGCATTTTTTAGCAATAAAGATTTTTTTTAATTAAGGGAAGTACATATTTTTAGACATAATGCTTTTGCACATTTAGTAGACTGCAATATAGTGTAAACATAACTCTTATGTGCACTGGAAAACCAAACAATTTGTGTGACTCACTTTATTGTGATATTTGTGACTCACTTTATTGTGATATTTGTATGATAGTCCAGAACCAAACCAGCTATACCTCCAAGGTATGCTTGTGTTTTGTTTAAGCATGTCACATGTTCTCAATGCCTCCCCCAAATATTAGGTGGTGGTATCCTGCATATTTAAGAAAATCGAGGCTCAATAAAGTTAAGATACTTTTCATATGACATGTTAGTAGTAGAATAAGGAGAATCGGTTCCCAGCTTCCAAAGTTTCTCTCTTTAAAAAAAAAAAAAAAATCATTATGAAGTTGTTGTTAGGATTGTTTTGTTTTTCAGTGAAGATAAATTTGCAGACTCCCGAGGTTTATATTAGCTCTCCATTAAATGTTTCTATCATTATATTTGTGACTGTAAACTTACTGTTTAATAATTTCGTATTCTATTATTTCCTGAAAGTTGTAGAAAATATTAACTGGAGAAGGAAAATTATGTGAGAAAATTCTAAACACTAAGGGAGTCTTTTCTTTTACCTCGCAGATTAGAAATTGTTGGTGATAATAAAGAAAACAGCTGCGCTTATCTCTCCTCGACAAAAGTTATTTCTGAATACTGTGATGGAGAAAATCGTTGGATATGCCAAAAAGAACTAAAATCCATTAGAAATAAAGGATATCCTGACTCTTGACTATGCATTCCCTCTCGATCTGTTTTCCTTTTATTATAGGTTTCTGTAATTTTAACTGTATATACTGTTAAAATGGCCTACTGTACTTTTGGTGGCACAAAGTGATCAAATACTGAGAATACTAAAACTATTGTGAATCTTAAAGAAGTTCATTACTAACCTACTCCTTCTTCAAATGAGGAAACAGATACATAGAGAAATCATGTATCATTTTAAGAGAGAGTGATATTTTAGGGAAAAAAGCCAAGATCAGATGAGGGGAATGGTTTTCTATCCTGGCATGTATACGTAGCCTTCATTGATCCCCTCTGTGCCTTAGCTCATCTCCAGAAAAGTTGGAGTAAATGATTTCTAAAGTCTTGTGCAGTCTGTGATTTTTCACATCATCACACACTGGGTTGTGGCAGAACATCGACATAAGTTCATTCTTTTGACTTTCGCGTCAGAGATTCATAACTAAGGGAGTTTAAGAAGGAAACTTTACTCTTCTCACCATTCCAAAGTTCTTCCCATTTTAGTTTTCTCATAACTTCTTTAGTTTTCTTACATCTCCTTCTCTCTATGGCTCACACACTAAGTGTAGGAAATAAGTAATCCAATTTTTCATTATTCTAATGAAAAATAAGTGATATTTTTTAAAGAATGCAGTTGTTAAACTAAAGCAACAAACAAAAAAATTTTTTATAGATCTTTTTACTCTTTAAAAATTCATGCCAGATATCTTGAAAACATGGCGGAGTGAGAGATGTCCCCAGATCTCTCCACTTGAAATAACAATAAGCCGAATATCTAAAACTCAACAAAAAACACCCAAACTGCACACCAGCATGTGTGAGCATGGGATCTGCGCATGAGCTACCACAGGTCAGAACTCCAGGTGTTAGGCGGTAAACTGGGAGAAATATAGTAGCTGCCTCTTACAGTCGCAGGAGCTCTCTGTAGGAGGAGAGAGAAGAGAGAAGGTGAAGTGACTCCTCTGAATAGCCCTGCCTGGGAGAGTTTGTGAGTTCCACGCAGCCAGTGGCAGGGCCCAGTCATCAGGGCAGAAGGCAGAGAAGCGGAGACGGCAAAAAGTGGGGACGGCAGAGAAACGACAGTTGATTTTTTACCAGCCGCGGTTGCAAAACCAAGGCTGAGCAGTAGCCCCTGACCTCCAACTCAGAGGACCTCTCCCCCTATACCCTCCAAGACCAATCACCTCAGAGCCCCGGGGAATCTGAGCAAATGCTACAAAAACTGTTGCTAACACTGATGGACTGAAGCTGAGGGTAACGAGCATTATTAGAGATCTACAAGAAAATAAAAAAGGCATTTTTTAGGTTTTATATAAAGCAGGGATACAAGAGGCTTAGACACCATCTACTGGAAACCAAAAGAAAAACGTCTTCTTTGTAACAGACTACAAATCAGACCTTTATATAATAAATCTTCTTTCTGGAAAAAAAGCAGAATATACTTCTATTAATGCCCAGGTGGAGAAATCGTCCATTAAACACCACGAACAACGAAAGTGACAAGGCATTTCAGAAAGAAAGAAAAATCTCCAGAAAATAAGCTTACAGACATAGAAACATGTGACTTAAATGACAGAGAATTTAGGATGATACTTCCAAAAAAACTCAGTTAGGTCAAAAACAAATCATATCGACAATTTCAGGAATTTAAAAAACAACTAGAAGAGCAGAGCAAAGAGATCGAAACCCTCAAAAAGAACCAAATAGAACTTCTGGAGATGAAGAACACACTAAAAAAGGTGAAAAATGAAATAACAAGTTTGGGAAATAGAGGTGACCAAATGGAGGAAAGGATCAGTGATACCGAAGAAAAAATCTAGAAATAAATCAGAAGAAAGAAGAAAGAAACCGAAGAATGAAAAATAATGAAAGAGAAATTCAAGAACTAGCTGATACCATCAGGAGAGGAAATATAGGAATAATGGGCGTTATCGAAGGCGAGGAAAAGGAGCAGGAACTAGAAAGCATTTTCAGACAAATAGTGGATGAGAATTTCCCCAATCTAAGGAATGAGCTGGAGCTTGGAATTCAAAAAATCAACAGAATATCCAATTATCTCAACCGAAAAAGGCCTTCACCAAGACACATTGTATTAAAGTTATTAAAAATCAATGACAAATATAGAATTCTCAAGGCGCCCAAGGAAAAGAAAAGGATAACATATAAAGTTAAACCCATTAGATTATCATCGGACTTCTCAGCACAAATCTTACAAGCCAGAAAAGAATGGAATGAAATATTTAAACTATTAAGTGAAAGGAACTCTCAATCTAGAAAAATGTATCCAGCTAAGCCCTCCTTTAGATATGAAGGAGAAATTAAGACATTTTCAGACATACAAAGATTGAGGGAATTCTCCACTACAAATCTTGCACTACAGGAAATACTGAAAGGAGTCAGTCCTTGTAAAACAAAATCACACACACACACACACACACACACACACAC
>NW_006437736.1:14746281-14756913 GCF_000325575.1 Pteropus alecto | reverse complement strand
GATCAGCTGCTAAAAAAAAATCAGGAAGAACCACAAATACATGGAGATTAAACAACATGCTACTGAAGAATAACTGGGTCAGAGAAGAAATAAAAAGAGAGATCAAGAGATGCATAGAAACAAATGATAATGATAGTACAACATATTGAAACTTTTGGAACATGGCAAAAGCAGTCATAAAAGGAAAGTTCATTTCATTACAGGTCTACCTCCAAAAACAAGAACGAGCTCCCCCCAAAAACCTAATGCTTCATCTTAAAAAATCTAGAAAAGAACAAATGAAGCCTAAAGTCAGCAGAAAGAAAGAAATAATCAAAATTAGAGCAGAAATAAATTAAATTGAAAAAATAAATAGATAAATAAATGCAACAAAGAGCTGGTTCTTTGAGGAAGTTAATAAAATTGACAAACCCCTGGCTAGACTCACTAAAAAAAAATGAGAAAAGACACAAAAAGAACAAAATCAGGGATGAAAGAGGGGAAATTATGATTGACATCACAGAAATACAAAAGATCATACAAGAATAGTATGAAAAATTATATAACATCAAATATAATAACTTAGAAGAAATGGACCAGTACTTAGAAAAATACAACCTTTCTAGACTGAATCAAGAAGAACTGGAAAATCTAAATAGAACAATCAGCAATATAAAAATTGAAACAATCATCAAAAACCTACCAAAAAGTAAATGTCCAGGACCAGATGGCTTCATCAGTGAATTCTACCAAACATTCAAAGATTTAATCCCTATTCTCTTCAAACCCTTCCAAAAAATCAGAGAAGTCAACACTAATTTTATGAGGCCAATAATACTCTGATACCAAAACCTGGTAAAGATAACACAAAAAAAGAAAACTACAGACCAATATCTCTCATGAACACAGATGCAGAAATTCTAAATAAGATACTAGCGAATCGAATACAGCAACATATTAAAAAGATTATACACCACGATCAAGTGGGCTTCATCCCAGGGGCACAGGGATGGTTCAACATACACAAATTGATTAATGTGATACGCCACATAAACAAATTAAACAACAGCACAATATTGGCAGAAAAACAGACACATGGACCAGTGGAACAGAATCGAGAGTCCAGAAGTAAACCCATATTTATATGGGCAAATAATTTTTGACAGAAAAGCCAAAAACATACAGTAGAGAAAGGAAAGCCTCTTCAATAAGCAGTGCTAGGAAAACTGGAAAGCCGCCTTCAAAAGAATGAACCTACTGTTGTGTATCACCACACACCAAAATTAACTCAAAATGGATTAAGGACCTGAATATAAGACCTGAAACAATAAAATGCATAGAAGAAAACATAGGGGTGAAACTCAAGGACTTTGAACATAAAGAGGATTTTATGAATTTTACCCTAAAGGCAAGAAAAGTAAAAGCTAAAATAAATGAATGAGACTACATCAAACTGAAAAGCTTCTGCTCAGCAAAAGAAATCATCAACAAAGTAAAGAGACAACCATCCAAATGGGAAAATATATTTGTAAGCAACTCTTCCAATAAGGGCCTAATATCTAAAATATACAAAGAAATCATACAACTCAATAACAACAGAAAAACAAATAATCCGATCTAAAAATGGGCAGAGGATCTGAACAGACACTTCTCCCTAGAGGACATACAAATGGCCAACAAATATTTGAAAAGATACTCAACATCATTAGCTATTAGGGAAATGCAAATCAAAACCACAATGAGATACCACCTCACACCTGCTAGATTAGCTGTAATCAACAGGACAAGTAATACAAATGTTGGAAGGGTTGCGGAGAAAAAAGAACCCTCATACACTGCTGGTGGGATTGCAGATTGGTACAGCCACTATGGAAAACTGTATGGATGTTCCTCAAAAAACTGGGACTTGATCTACCATATGATCTAGCAATCCCTCTACTGGCTATTTACCCCAAAGACTTGAAAACCCATATCCAAAAAGATATTTGCATATTGATGTTCATAGCAGCATTATTCATGGTGGCCAGGACATGGAAGCAACCGAAGTGTCCTACGATAGATGATTGGCTAAAGAAGCAGTGGTACATATATACAATGGAATATTACTGAGCCATAAGAAGAGATGAAATACTGCCATTTGTGACAACAAAGATAGAACTCGAGATAATCATGCTAAGCAAAATAAGCCAGACAGAAAAAGTTGAAAATCACATGATATCACTTATATGTGATATATAAACCTAAAAGCAACAAATGAACAGGATAAACAAACAGAGACTCATTAACCTGGACTACAGAATAGTGATTACCAGAGGGTAGGGGGTGGGGGAGGAGGGAAAAGTAGACACGGTAAAAGGGGTCAAAAATGTGGTAACTGAAGGAGACTGGACTTTGGGTGATAAACACACAATAGAATATATAGCTATCCAATTATAATGTACATCTGAAAATTATATAATTATATTAACCAATGAAAAATATAAAAAGAAAAAATGCATGCCAAATTTTCTATGGAAATCAAATAATGATAATATTGAATTTACCTACTAAAAAGACATAATAAAATTTCTGAAAAATAGATATCTTCTTACTCTGATAAGTCAATGTCAATTTGAATTATATAAAATTCAAATACTTACTATAATGACCAAAATATCATTCTATTCCTGTTTTCCATGCATAATGATTTATAATATTTATTAACAAAGAATTTCAAACATCAAAAATTGAAAGCATCATTTGTTTCATACCACATATTCAGGACATAAATTACCTAGGGAAACATTATGAACAAGAGCATCGTTACAAATAAAATATATGATAAAAGTGAGATTTTGAGGTGTCTGAATCTTTGGAAGAAGAGACCTGTAAAGAACAGAAATCTGAAAAAAAAATGTTCCAAGATCGACAATGTACGTTTCCGCCTCTTCGGAATAATGTTCAAAGCAATGTTCTAATTCAGAGTAAGTCTCTCTAAGTACATCCAGTTAGTCCAGAATTCTTTCCAAACATAGATCTTTTTCTCCTCCTATACTTGTTAGATCTGAAATCAAGTGACCCAAAAGCACACATCTGGGAGAAATTTTTACATGAAACTAAGCCCAAGAACTAAAGTCGTGTCACTGTCATTTGTTATTGTAGTATTAGATAATTAAGTAAATTTACAATTGGGAATGACACTGCTGAGATCATCTCCGAATTTCAAACTATGAAGGTGCGATTCCCTGAGGAGGGCACATCTAACTATAGTCCAGGCAGATTAAAAAATATTAGCTCTAAAGGGAAATTTATTTGATTCAGTGTTTACTGACAATAATCTAACTGTGACTACAAGAGAAGCCAAAAGAGGTACTATGTCATTCAGGATCTGCCATCTACATTTTCTCTCTGCAGCCCCATGCTCCAGGTGCACCGACTCTGTAACATTCTCTGAAGACATCCTTGACATTCTATGATTTCTTGGCTTAATGCATGTTGTTTCACAAGTGTGAGATACTGTCTTCACACAATTCCTTTATTTTTTTGCCTTCAAAATTCCTAGTAATTGTGGAAGGCTTGAATCAAATGTATATTTATTTGTAAATTTGTCCTGGAACCTCTCTGTCTCTCACAATTTGTAATCTACTTTCCCCACTTTTCTGAAATATGATTAAATTTCTTCTTTGCTATGTTATAATTAGTTGTTTTTATGTCTGTAAGGCTAGTTCCACTTCTTTTCTTTCTAAAGTTGGACCAGTACCAAAATTGAAACATTTAAGGTTGAAGAGACAGTCTCTGACTTATTCTAATATAGTAAGCTAAAAGAGTATTGGCATACTAATGGCCTATTTATGTTGTAGTAAATGGACCTTGAGGCTACACCAATGAAGTTCCTTGTGTTTATTTTGTTTCTTATGTACTTGGATTTGAAGTCTATTTGCTTCTGTTTTACCTTCTTGCTAGCGCTCTTCAATATGTTTGAGGTGAGTTAAAAAATAAGTATCATGAAAAATGCTTATAGGGGAAAGCTTAAAAAATAAAATATTCTTGATGCGTTAACCTAGTTTTTGTTTGTTTGTTTTTGCTTTGAACCATTGTTTTCAATCTACACATGCTAGGCAGCCAGCCATCAGATTCTTCTCTTTGTGATGTACCTAAGTGTAAACAAGAGTAAATTTTGACTTTCATACTAAGCAGCTTGGGAAAGGAAATTCTAAGTACAAGTAAAAAAGTAATTATTAAAAAATAATTTGGGGTTCTAAACACCTGTAAAGTCATGGCATAACTTAATCTGGTCTGGCAGGGAGAGTCCTTGGTCTACTCCTTGGCAGTAATTCACGTTTATTTCTGCAGTCGTTGTGATAAATGCCATGATGCCACCTTGTGGACTGATTTTTGTTTTGTTTTGTTTTTGTTGTGGCTTCACTGGTTCCTTTCCAAACAAGCAAAACAGAAGGAGAGAAAAACAGCTCTAAAGAGGTTTATTTATCTCTGGTTTATTTCTTTCATCATGTATGTAATTGGATAATTACTCTTTTGGTTTATTTGCTTATTACTTTGTCGCTGTAATCTGAACTTTGGTATTACTACTACTACTACTACTACTACTACTACTAGGCCCTCTCCATGGGCGTATAAGCAACATGAGAGTAAAGACATTCATGGTATTGTTAACCAATGTATGGTTCTGGCACATAGTAGATGTTCAATAAACATTTACTAAATAAATAAGTAATTTTACAATCAAATTTGTTTATTGAATGAACTTACCCAGATGGTTCTTGCTTGAGGTCTCTAATGTTTTTGAAGAGAGATGGTCATTAGGGCTGGAGTTATCTCAAAGCCTTCCTCACTCACATGTGTGGCTATTGATTTTGACTGTTGTCTTGAACCTCAGTAGGATAACTGAGTTACAAGAGCAATTTTTCTAAAGAAACCATTTTTCAAGTAATGCAAGCAGTAAAGAATAATTTTTCTACATTTAGGGGTGACCCACTACTAGAGCTAGAACCTACCTCTGATCTCCCAGGTGTATGAAGCCAATTACATTCTCTATCTCAACACAATATATCAGAGCCCTTTCAAAATAAACATTGAAATACTGCATAATCAAATTGTTCTTTGGATTGATCTTTTGTGCTTCCTGGGAAATTTGTAATGTTTTACTTCAGCAAATAAGTAGCTGCTACATGGCTAAATAGTCTTAGGCAAAGACATTCAATGGGCATAATTTCTAAATCTAATTCCAATTCTGACTGAAATTGCATTCCAGATACCTCGTTTTCTTCTCCAAGTTTTTGTTCAAATATTTTTTATTCATTAGTAATGATTTTTGGAGTGAAAACATGGAAAGCAATATCCAATTATTACTAATTTATTTCAATTTATTGTTTGGTGCTAAAGTGAATATAGGATAATTTAAATTAGTAATTAATTTATAAGTAAAGTGATTTTTGCAAGCACCTCAATCACAATTACCTTTGCCTCTCTTTTCATTGATGTATCCTAAGAATCTAGAAAAATGTGTGGCACATGGTGGGCACTCAGTGAATAATAAATAAATGATGATGGAAAAGGAAGTATAAATATTCCATATCAGAGTTTAAACTCTGTAGGAAATTGTAGGTAGCTGAAGAACAATGTTTTGGGAGATGGTATATAGGATGAAAATGCCATTTTTCTGTTTGAATACCCAATTATTTTCTTCTTTACTTGTTGAAAACTTTGAATATTTTTTAAGGCTCTAATTAAGTCTACCTCTATGGCGCTACCCATGATTATTTCAGATTGCAGCAAATGCTGTTTTCTATGAAATCTTATTGTACTTTCAATTCTGGTCACATATTTTATATTAAATATATTATAATTTTTTTTCTCAATTTTGTTGTCATGCTAAGACAAATACAGATCTTTAGCATTTCTTTAAAAATTTCTTTAAAACTTTTTACACTACTTAGCATCAGCTTAGCAATTGTGCTGTGTCTGGCTTATCACTATTCCGTCCTAAATGAGTATCCATTGCAGTTATCAGCCAGATAAAAGAACCCGGAGAGATAATTGTTAAAACAAACCAGAATAACCTCCAAAATATCTAACCAATCAAATCAAAGCAAATGAATCAGCAGCAACTTATTCAAACACATTTCAAATTTAATTAATCAAATTATATAAAATAAAATTATAATAGAAACAATAAGTATAACTGTACTTGCTGAGTCAGTTAAGTTTTGCTACATGAAAAATCACGCCAAAACTAAGCAATGATTTAATTTTGCTCATGAGACTACTGGTTAACTGGCAGTGTTTACTGATCCGGTTCTACTTCAGGTGAATTTGTCTGAGCTCTCTCATGAATCTGTGGGCAGTCAATTGATCAGCTGAGGGCTGGCTGGTGCAAGATGACCTCAGTGACCTGAGGGGCAATTGGCTCATTGTCCACATGACTGACAGATCCATGTGTTTCTTATTCTCCGTCAGATTATCCCAGGTTGTTCACATACTGGCTAGGCAGAATTCCAAGAAGTAAAGGGGCTTGGTTTCTGACTGAATACTGTCACTTACCCCATATTCTGTTGGACAAATAGAGTCACAAGGCCAGCCCAGAATCAAGGAGTGGGGGAATAGACTTCTTATCTTGATGAAAGGAGGCACAAAGTCACATTACAAAGGGCACAAAGAGGTTCAGAGAACCAGAACTGGTGCTAATTTTTTTGCTCAATTTACATATAACCCTTTAAAATTATTTCTAGGTGTACCTTGCTCTACAGTGTATATAGAGAAATTTCTTCTATTAATTGAGGTGTTGGTACCAGATGGCCACAAAGATATTTTCCAATGGAAGAATTTAACAATTATGTATATGATTTCACCCACAAAAATTAAAAGAATGGAGAAAGAAAGGAGACTTTCAATCAATAAAATGTGTCTATTAATTTGAAAATATGTTTTACCTAGGGAATGAAGTCTAGTTTTGAGGAGGAAAAGAAGTTGCAAATTTTTATAACAGTGAATATGATAAAAGAGGGAAGATCTGGATGCTTTTGAATCAGCCAGAAGACAGTAAAAGGAAACCAGGCTCCTGGGATGGCACATCAGAAAGTTTGAGAGGATCATGCACAAAATGAATGGCCTTCAGTGTGAGAAAGATGAAGTTGGCAGGATAATTTATTCAAAACCAGCTTTATTTCCTTTCCTCGTCAAAGAAATTTATCATGCAAATCTTTCCAGATCTTTTATGGTATGTATGATTGCTCGCTGCCTCTTCATCCCTTGTTGTTCTGTTGCTTTATTCTCCCATCCTTGCTAACATAAGAGATTGCAATGCATAGGAGCAAGGAGAGAAATAATTGGCTCTCATTAAATGTCTCTACAGTGAGAATTACAGAAACCCAGTACATATACATACACACATATATATATACATGTGTATGTGTATATATATACATATGTTTTTTTTTTAGAAACACCTACCCATGTGCTGCAGACAGATATAGTGGACACACTATATTTACATAGATATTTTATGGCATCTATAATTGTATATGTATACATATTTTAAGAAAAATTATGTTTTCCTTCTCCATAGGAACCTATCACAGAAACAGGATGTCAATTACATTTATCCGTCATTTTCTTCTAGTGTCCTTGCCTCTGAAGACTAAGGATGTTGTTAAAGAGTTACCGTATTCAAGGTGAACCCGAGGATAACCAACTCTTTTCACAACAGGAAAGAGAGCCAAAGATTCCTGAGTCCAATGTCCTCATTTTACATGTGAGCACTACTCATAGGTGACTGGGCAAGGTCACAGAATTAAAATGATAGAGCCAAGACTAGAATCTAGATTTCTCCCAAATGATCAGTCCTTGTTACTTCTTGCTGTTTCAATATTTCTTCCACTTTCCAGTATGCTTATTGGAATATTAACTACTCATCAGCAGTGTTAATTTTCTAAGTGTTTTTTTGCTTTCTGAGATTTTTACACATTTCTCCTCCTAAAGCCAACATTTAAGAATATTGTGTTAAGAAAAATCTTTTCTTCTGGATGCTCCTTCTACAGCAGGAGTGGTATTGTATAAATTCAAAAGTGAGTCTAGTGCCCCCTTGTGACTATAATGTACAACTACAATGGTAAAAATGCAGTTTTTAGGGGGAAAGTTTCACATTTATCAAAGGTTCAAGAATAGTTTAATAAACATTAATATTTTCCTCAGCTAAAGTTATTTTCTTCTAATAATTAGTACAAATTGTTCACATATACTTTACCTCTCTTTCTTGCTTTCAATTGTTTTTTTCCTGAATGCTTTGAAAGCAAGTTGCACACATAAATAAATCTAAAAATTAAAAATATATATTCTAAGATTTATTTTATATTCAAAATTTTCTAAAATATTTTTAGAATACCTTACCTATTCAATTCAGGATCTAATCAAGGTTTACACTTTGCATTTTGGTTATTGTCACTGTTAAAAGATAAACTGAGGGCAAGTAAAAGCAGGGTTTATTTTCTCCCAGGTCCATGTTGAAATTACAACCAAATTATAAAATAATCAACATGGAGAATCACCTGAAGTCCAGCTGATCATAACACCTACGTCTGATAATATAAAGGAGCCACATTGAAGCTGGTAGGAGAGGCAAAGTCAATAATAGGGCTGGACCCGCACCCACAGGTGGTAGAGGATCACTGGGAGGGAGAAAGAGGCTACAGAGGCTCTCCTGAAGGGTAGGAGGACCCCGCCCAGGGTCCCAGCCCATGGAAGAGAAGATTCTAATAACTCCGTAGAAACCTGAGGGGATTCCAGCCGTCTGGGTGAGACAGAAGGAGACTGTACCTTTGAAGGACCTGCGCACAAGCTTTCTGACCTATGGACATTCACCTGGGACACTGGCGGGGGTCAGAGGCTCGCACGGGATTCATTCTAAGAAAGTCTGCATTACCTGGCAACAGAATGAGTGCTGGAAAGGCAGCCACCATTGTGCCTTAGTCCAGCCCCTTACCGGGCAATCTACAGATAACGCCAGCTTTACTGTGCAGATCCCTCCCACAGAACCATTAAGAAGTGCTGGTCAGAGGGGATCAGCCCACCCCACCCAACCTGCAGATTGCCCAGGAAAATTGTTGCTGGATAGCTGTCAAGCCCTGCTCAGATTCAGGGCCCAAGCATTTCCAGCGGGCGGCCATCTCTGTGAGCTGCGTTTTCAATCCCAGCTGCGATCAGTACTGTGAGCCACATTTCCATTCTCGGTGGGCTACCAGCACTGTGAGCCACATTTCTGAGGTAGGGTCAGGCAGATCACTGCTGCCAACATGAAATTAGGTGGATATCAGGGACCTGTGGGCCAATCCCAGAGAGTAGCCAATCTTGCTGTGATCTGGGACTTCTGCGGGAACTCACAAACAGTTACCAAAGTTGCAGCAAGACTGAGGCTGTACAGATCTGACTGCCAATATCTCTCTGAGACCGTGCCTCACCCTATCCACAAATTATCCCAGGCATCCCATTGTCATTGAACTGACACAGCCCAGCTCTTGCCTTCCCCTAATTTCCCAATCCACACAGGCAACAAACCTTGGCTGGCACAGGGTGGGCACTGCACAGAAATCAACAGCAAGGAGAACTTTGCTGGCTGCAAGAGTTGCAATATTGTGTCCGTGGAATACAGAGGTCTGTGGGACCACCCTGGATGGCAGCTGGTCTCACTGTGATCTGTGTTGCAGCAAAACTGAGGCTGTATTGGCCAGACGGACCTTGTCTCCCTGAGACCCTGCTTCACCCAGCCACAAAGTGCCTGCGGCCCATTAACAAGCAGCCTCTTGTGCCCTGCTTGGCTCTGGGATTGTGCAGTCAGCGCAGGCAACAGATCTTGGCTAGAGTAGTAGAAGAGGAATTTTCACTCAAATGGCTAACCTTGTAATCAGCTTTTTCTTCTGCTTCTGTAGACATGCTTGCCACATAAGCCGAAGGGCAGGGTGACCTCAAGATCAACTGAAGTCTCACCCTCCCTTTTGCTTGTTCTCTTTAGATAACAGATGTATCCCCTTTGCTTGTTCTAACTAGATAACAGATGCATTGCCAAAATTCTTTGTAACTGCCTGTAGCCCATAGCAACTCCCGCTCTATAACCGCCTGAGGACAAATTAGCCAATCAGTCCATGCCAACTGTAACTGCACAGATAAGCTCTATAAAAGTAAGGTTACCCCTGAGCTCAGGGTCCAGATCTTGAGAGCATTAGCTCTTCTGGGATCCCTGGCAAAATAAACCTGAGTTATCCAACTCTTCGAGTGATGCTTGGTTTCTCGCTAGTCTGATTTTTCTGCAACACAGTGAGAGCATTTTGAGGAAAACAGTTTTGGACAGACCACTGCTGCCTATATGAGCTGCAATATATCTTGAAGGGATTGCAGGGGTCTATATTGGCCTGATGGTCCTTGACTCCCTGAGCTCCTGCCCCATCTAATACACAAAGTGTCCACTGCGCATTGATAGGCAACCACCCTGCCCTGGGGTAGCACATTTAGGACCAGGGTGGGCAGCAGCTGACCTTGCTATGAGTGGAAATTTGTACAGGGAGCCAGAGAGACACATATACTGACACCATAGTGGCAGGGGGAAATTTACTCACTAGACCTGGAGACTCCCAGGGTCCCTGCACCACCCAGAGGCTCATCCAG
>NW_006437736.1:14741717-14745961 GCF_000325575.1 Pteropus alecto | reverse complement strand
ACATATACTGACACCACAGGGGGAAATTTACTCACTAGACCTGGAGACTCCCAGGGTCCCTGCACCACCCAGAGGCTCATCCAGTTTAAGAGACTTACAGGCAACTGACAGGCGGTGTCAGGCCTTGAGACACACTGGTCCCTCTGCTAAACTGCCATAGGTCAGGGCCAGGGGATAACTGACAGCTGCCTATAGCGTTGTCTCTTCCATTTATCTATAGATCCAGCATAGGCAACAAGCATCTGCGGATCACTTTGTAGTTCTCACTGGGTAGCCCTGAGCAATCAAAAACATCAGCTGACCTTAGCCTATGGGGGAGCCCCTCCCAAGGGGCACAAAACCAATGCATCTAGAAGCTGGCACCAGACCACAATGGAGCAACTCCTAACTAGTCCCATTAGTGATACACACAAAGGGTGGTTGCAACAAGTACACATACCTGCTAGGCAAATCCCACTGTGTGGGGTCAGCCTCCACACAGCAACTCTTACCCTGTGGGTGCAGCCAATTCCCATAGTCAGCCTGAGCATTAATCTTATCCACTGATCTACTAACAACTATAAAGGCTTGGCAACAACAGAAGATCACACACAACCCACACAAAGATCACTTCCAGAGTCCCTAGCATAAGGGATCAGGAAAATGAGCCACTGGGCCACACAGGAAACCTTCCACATTAGACCATCTGGCCAAGGCTAAGAGATGAAACAAATATTCCTGACACATAGAAACAAACACAGAGAGGCTAATAAAATGAGAAAACAAAGATATATGCCACGAATGAAACAATAGGAGAAAGCTCCAGAAAATATGCTAAATGAAATGGAGGCAAGCAACCTACCAGAGACAGAATTCAAAATAATGGTTATAAGGATGCTCATCGATCTTATGGGGAGAATGGATGAGCACAAGGAGAACCTCAACAGCGTAAAAAAGAACATAGAAACCATAAAATGAGAAAACAAAGATATATGCCACAAATGAAACAATAGGAGAAAGCTCCAGAAAATTTGCTAAATGAAATGGAGGCAAGCAACCTACCAGAGACAGAATTCAAAATAATGGTTATAAGGATGCTCATCGATCTTATGGGGAGAATGGATGAGCACAAGGAGAACCTCAATAGCATAAAAAAGAACATAGAAACCATAAAAAAAAAAGAGACAGAAATGAGGAATACAATAACTGAAGCGAAGAATACACTAGAAGGATTCAACAGTAATTGGACGAAACAGAAGATTGGATCAGCATATTGAGAGACAAGGTAGCAGAATACACCCAATCAGAACAACAAAAAGAAAAAAGAATTTTAAAAAATGAGGATAGTTTAAGAGACCTCTGAGACAACATGAAGCGTAAAAATATCTGGATCATAGGAGTTCTTGAAGAGGAAGAGAGAGAGAGCAAGGGATTGAGAATCTATTTGAAGAAATAATCACAGAAAACTTCCCTAACCTGGCAAAGAAATTAGACATACAAGTTCAGGAAGCACAAAGAGTCCCGAACAAGAAGAATTTAAACAGACCTACACCAAGACACATCATAATTAAAATGCCAAAGGTCAAAGACAAAGAGAGAATCTTAAAAGCAAGAAAGCTAGTTACTTTAAAAGGGTACCTCCATAAGAATGTCTGCTGACTTTTCAATGGAAACTTTGCAGGCCAGAAGAGAATGGCAAGAAATATTCAAAGTTACGAAAAACAAGGATCTACAACCACGAATACTCTATCCAGGAAGGCTTTCGATTAAAATGGAAGGTGAGATAGAGAACTTCCCAGACAAAAGCTTAAGGAATTCATCACCCACAAGCCAGAATTATAAGAAATGTTAAAGGAGCTTCTGTAAAAAGAGAAGGGGTAAAAAATAAAATAGAAATAACAAATATGAATACTAAATTGGCAGTAACAATGTACCTATCAGTAATCACTTTAAACATAAACAGATTAAATGCTCCATTCAAAAGACATAGGGTAACTGAATGGATAAGAAAACAAGGCCCATGCATATGCTGTCTACAAGAGAACCACTTCAAATCAAAAGACACTCACAGACTAAAAAGCTATTTCACACAAAAGGAAATGAAAAAAAGCCAGGTAGCGATACTAATATCAGATAAAATAGACTTTAAAACAAAGGCTATAATAAGAGACAAAAAGGGCATTACATAATGATAAAAGGATTGATAAATTAAGAGGACATAACCCTAGTAAACATATATGCACCTAACATAAGAGCACTTACATTTATAAAGCTATTATTGACTGACACAAAAAGAGAGATCAATAGAAAAACACTCAGAGTAGGAGACTTCAACACCCCATTGACACAAATGGACAGATCCTCCAGGCAAATAATCAACAAGGAAACAACGGGCCTAAAAGACACACTAGACCATATGGATTTAATAAATATTTTCAGAGCATTTTACTCCAAAGCAGCAAAATATACATTCTTCTCAAGTGCACATGGAATATTTTCAAGGATAGACCACATGTTAGGACACAAATCATGTCTTAATAAATTTAAGAAGATTGAAATCATATCAACCATCTTCTCTGTTCACAAAGGTATGAAACTAGATATCAACTAGAAGAAAAAAACTGGAAAATACACAAACACATGGAGGCTAAATAACATGCCACTAAACAATGAATGGGTTATTAATGACATCAAAGAAGAAATCAAAAGATACCTAGACAAATGAAAATGAAAATACAACGACTCAAAGTTTATGGGACACAACGCAAGCACCCTAAGAGGGAAATTCGTAGCAATACAGGCCTACCTCAAGAAACAAGAAAAAGCTCAAATAAACAATCTAACCTTACAATTAAAAGAACTAGAAAAAGAACAGCAACAAAGACCAAAGTGAATAGAAGAAAGAAAATAATAAAGATCAGAGTGGAAATAAATGAAATAGAGTCTAGAAAAACAATACAAAAGATTAATGAAACCAAGAGCTAGTTCTTTGAAAGGATGAACAAAATTGACAGACCCTTAGCCAGATTCATCAAGGAAAAAAGAGAGAGGGCTCAAATAAATAAAATCAGAAATGAAAGAGGAGAAATAACCATGGACTCTATAGAAATACAACTGATCATAAAAAAAAAATACTACAAGCAATTATATGCCAACAAATTGGACAATCTGGAAGAAATGGACTCATTCCTAGAAACATATAATCTTCCAAGACTGAGTCAAGAAGAAACAGAAAATCTGAACTGACAGATTACCACCAATGAAATAGAATCAGTAATCGAAAACCTCCCCAAAAAACAAAAGTCTCTGGACCAGATGGCTTCATAGGCAAATTTTACCAAACAGTCAAAGAATTAACCCCTATTTTTCTCAAACTATTTCAAAAAATTCAAGAAGAGAGAAGGCTTCCTAACTCCTTTTATTAAGCCACCAGTACCCTGATTTCAAAACCAGACAAAAACATTATAAAAAAAGAAAACTATAGGCCAATATCTCTTATGAACATTGATGCAAAAATCCTCAACAAAATATTAGCAAACTCAATTTAGCAATACATTAAAAATATCATACAACATGATCAAGTTGTATTTCTTTCTCAGATGCAAGGTTGGTTCAATATCCGCAAATTAATTAACATGATACACCACATTAACAAATCAAAAGATAAAAACCATATGATAGTATCAATAGATGCAGAAAAACCGTTCGACAAAATCCAGCATCCATTTATTGTTGGGAGCCGAGCGAACTTGGCGAACTCTGAGATAAGTGGCACTAAACTATTTGAAGCACTCAGTATTTTCAAAGAAGGGAACTTGATAGCAGAGCAGAGAGTTCTGAGTTGTGAGAAATTCATTGTTTTGCAGGATAAGTAATTTGGCTGACCTTGGGTTATGACTGCTGTTTTCTCATTGCAATGCTATAAGTAGTGTGTTGTAAATAAACTCGGGGCTGCAGTATTCACTGTATGCCCTCCCGACTCTATCTCTTGTCTCTGTCTTTTCTTTAATCCTCACTCGCCCTCTCAGGTACTGTTCACCTCAGCCGGCTGGCTCCGGCACCAAGTTGTCTAGAGCTATTAAGAAGCTGCCATTTTAAGAAATACTGCTCAGGTGACAAAAATCTCATATCACATGGACTAAAGCAGAAAAGGGGGTTTATTGTCTCAAGAAATGCTTAGAGGGATCCCAATTTCAGGCATGTGTCAGTCTATGGACTCATTGTAATAGTCAGGACTCCGCCAATTTCTGTTTCTTGGCTCTGCC
>NW_006437736.1:14704138-14740529 GCF_000325575.1 Pteropus alecto | reverse complement strand
GACAGAGAACGCTCAATGCCATATGAGTTCACTTATATGCAGAAGCTAAGGAACAAAAAGGAACTAATCAAAACAGACTCACAATTATAGAGGACATTCTGGTGATGGACAGAGGGGGAGAGGGCTTAGGGGGCTGGGAGAATGGGGTGAAGGGTTAAAGAAGTGCAGATTAGTAGTTGATAGTCACGGGGTTGGGGAGCATGTCAAAGGGAATGCAGTTAGCATTAATATGATGGCTAGGTAGAGGGCCGGGCGGGAGTACTAATCAAAAACAGATTCACAAATATAGTGGAAAAAATGGTGATGGACACAGAAGAGGGCTTAGGGGGCTGGGAGAATGGGGTGAAGGGTTAAAGAAGTGCAGATTAGTAGTTGATAGTCACGGGGTTGGGGAGCATGTCAAAAGGAATGCAGTTAGCATTAATATGATGGCTAGGTAGAGGGCCAGGGGAGGGAGTGAACAATTGGGGGAATTGTTTTGTGAATTATACAGATGTCTAACCAATGTACTGTATACTTGAAACTAATTTAAATAAATAAATTTAAAAATAAAAATAAATTAAAAAATTTTTTAAAGATAAACTGAGGCATGTTATAAATGCTAAGAGTTTATTTGACCAAAAATAGATTCAAATCAGGCAACATTCAATCTAGTAGATAGAAAGGAGCTCCAAACAGCTGTACAAAGTTAGACTTTTATATGCAGAAAGGAGCAGAAACAAAGAAATTGTACAAGGCAAAAAAAACAGGTTGATCATGGCAAGATCTTTTCTTTAGGAGATCACAGGGGCCACCAAAGGTTTTTTCTCTACAAGGGATTAATTTATATAGTTGTGTTAGTTCTTCAAAAGTAGGCCGTGATTTTTAAAAAAAAAAAAAGAAAGGCACATTTTTCTTGGTCAGGGCTATCTAGAATAATAATGATTTTACAATAAAAAGTATTTTATTTTTTTCTTTTTGTTTGATGTGAGATAATACATTGGTAGCTCTTCTCCTCTTTACAGTTTAAAAAATACCACAGATCAATAAACAAAGGGAAACATACCATTCAGATAGATCTTTAAAAGGCTTTCAACAAAGGTCTTAATGATTTGTTGACTCTAGAATATTTTCTAATCCCGAAAAAATGCTTTCTTATTTATACAATCTTTAGTTTATAAAGAGAAATGCCTGGTTTTATAAGAGCTCAGTTACATTTGGATTTTTTTTTTTTTAAAATCCTGGTGGATAAAGTTGGTCAGGAAGAAATTTCCTCGTTTGTATTGGACTAAATTAATCAAATATTGTTGTACTAATTTGCACAATATCAGACCAACTGGTCAGAGTCCAAGTCATAGCAAGCAACTGATTCTCCTTCCTACTTCCTGGAACAATGCAAATCTTTGTCCTGGAACCAAGCGAATGACCCCTGCTTTCTTAAATAAATGATTCTGTCTGTAGCTTGGAATATCCATCTAACCAGAGAGGTAAGATATATAAACATAGAAGGAATCATAGAGATTATGTACTACACAATGGCCATATTCTACAAATGCAAACATGAGGCCACGTCAAAGAATTTTACTTTGCTTTCGTCCAATCTCTTACCTCACCTTATATGTTCTAGCATTTATTGAGTTTTTTCTAAGTGTCAAGGATTGTCCTAAGCATTTTAACTCTAATAACACATTTAATCTCTATAAAAACTCTATAAGATTGGTATTATTTTTCTCATCTTGCAGATGATGAAATTAGTTTCCACGAGGTTTCAACATGCCCAATATTAATCAGTTTGTAAATGAAAGAGCTGTTAAAAAGAAACCACAGGCCCAAAATGAGATCATTGTGATAAAAGCTCATGATAGCAAATTTAGACTTAATCCTGATTTAATTGGAGAAATACAATCTTAACCACCGAGTCTGGAATTTTCTGGTCAACACCAATGAAACAATCTGTTTTGTGGGCCCACTCCATTCCCCATAAGAAAAAAGAAGCAATTTGCATGATAATACACTTGCCTTGCCGGTCTTTTCCATACACAAAAAAGATGCCCTAGTCTGAAAATAATTCTTTCTTTTCTTTTGCTAATGTATCCCCTGTCACACTCTTCTTCCTCTAAAACCTTCCGTGTTGTACAACCCCTCCAAATGACCTTGCTAGACGGGATGTTGCCCGATTCATGAAATGGCTTAATAAAGCCAATTAGATCTTCAGATTTACTCAGTTGAATTTTGTTATTTAACAGAGCCTAGATTTAAACCCTGTCAGATTCCACACCCCACATTTTAAATATAACATATTCTACCTCTCTAATACCTTATAACTAGCAATATTGCCTAATGAATTTACTCAGGTGTGTGAAACTATACACAAATATTTTTATTATATCAATACAATTGTTAGTCACATTTTACATACCTTATTTTTCAGGGTTAAAAACATCACTTAAACTATTTTTTATTCAATCTAGTTTAATAGATATTGTATTTATCAGTTTAGATAATCATAATCCCTTTCCAATGTCTGTACTCATCACTGATGCATTTGTGAAACGTAGCAAGCTGTTCAAAACTAAATCTATTAAATACAGTACACCTCAAAAATAAAGAACAGTGTTTCTTTAGAAATTTATACTACAGAATTTTCTTCCTTTACTAGTTAGTTAATACAAAACAAATCTTAATTTGCAATTAACGGTGCATTTGTTTCCCTGAGGCATGAGCAAAACCCAGCTTTTCTTTTCCCTTCACTTTTTAAAATAATGATTCCTAGTATCTGGCATATAGCAGGTACTGAATAAATATGATAAATTAATGAGTGGATTGAAAGGAACAAATTCATGCAGATCATTGAGATTTTACTCCTTTGCAATTACAATCTGAAGAATTTGTATCTAAATGGAGGTAAAAAATACATATCTAAAACTGCCATTATTTGCAGACAATATTACTGTATACTTGAAAAACTCAAAAAAACATTTGAAATGTTCCTATAAAACAAATTAGTAAAATATGAAATGAATGTTCATATGAAAAATCAAAAACCATAATGTCTACATACATTAGAAGATACTATTTATAGTAGTAACAAAAAATAAAACAACTCAGAATAAACAACAAAATATTAAAATTCGTGTGACAGAATTACTGAAATATCCCTGAAGGACGCAAAGGAGACTTGAAAGAATGGACAGACATGCAATGTATTAAACAGGAAAAAAAATCAATATTTCATAAAGATATCAATTCTCTCTAATCTAATGCACTCCAATAAAACTGACAACAGAATTCCTTTTATTCTGGAAATAAGCTAATTCTAAAATTGTTATGGTAAAATAAACAATCATTAAAGTCAGGAAAACTCTAAAAAGCACAAACACTGAGGCAGGACATGGGAATTCTAGGGCTGAGGCAGGGAAAGTACAAGACAAACCCCTAAATTTATTCATTTAATAAATATAATTGAGCACATATTTGGTACCAGGCATTTTTTAGGTATTAGGAATACAAAATTTTTGCCTTTATTTTAGTGGGGAAATCAATCAACAAATTATATATATAATTTTATATTAATATACATTTAATATATTTTCATGCATACTAATGTTATTATAAATCAGTATCACATATGTAGATACTACATATATTAGTATATATACTTTGTCTTAAGCATATAAACAGTTTGAGAAAAATTAAGCAAGGAACAAGAATAGGGCGCTCTGCAGAATAACACAATTTAAAATAGAGAGATAAGGAAAGAGCTTACTTTTATTTTTCTTTATTTTTGCTTTTCTAACTTTATTTTGAAAATTTTCTAACTTCATTTTTGCTTTTCTAACTTTATTTTGAGCATGTCCCCATGCTCTACCCCACTCCAGCAATAATTTAAATAACTTAGAGACAATGTTGTGGGTCCAGGTCAGGAGGGTCAGATCAAGTTGAGTAGGAAGAGCCCACTAGAGCCGCGAAAGCATCTGCCCCTTTTCTATCTTTTTCTTTGCCCCCAGCTTCTTATTGCACTTCCCTGGGTGCAATAAGCTTCTTGGCCATGGTGCCCTCGGCTCCTTCCAGGTACCCTGGGGCTACAGGGTGGGTGGAGGACATCACAGCTGCACTGGCCCCAGTAAATCTTCGTGTTTAAGCAGGACCCAGCAGGAGACTCCCAGCAATTTTCCAAGAAAAGGCGACTCGCCTCCTCTTTAAGGACAGACTCGGGGTGAGGGTGGATCAGCAGGCACTTGGTGGTCAGCAACATGTGCCAGAGGCCCAGCTCGGCCATCCAGCCCCACTTGAGCATGTTGACGCGGGTCTCACCATTGGCCTCCACAATGGATGGAAAATTTTGGTCAGGAAGTAGCCCTTAGGGTGCGGGGGGTGGGGGGGTTTGGGGGGCGGGAAAGTCCTTTCTCAGCAGGAGTTTCATGCCCAACAGGTTTCATGCCCTGCAGATCAGTAAGGTCCTCCTCATTGGGAAAGACTTTGATTCCACCTGGCAGGTCAGCGGTCGACATCGTCACCTCCTTGTACACCAGGCGGTGACCTGGGGAGGTGGGGGCAGGTTCTCCATGTTGAATACCTGATGTTTGACAAAACGTTAAGCTGATGAGAATGCGAGCCTTAAAGATTGATAGGAGGAGAGCATCCCATGCAGAGGAAACAGCAAGTGAAAAGGTCTGAAAGCATGTACATCATACTATAATTTTTTAGGATTCCTCTTCACCTCAAAAAGAAAAGAAGAAATTCCATCACTTCTGAGTTCTAGGTTGTTTATAAGTTGTTAATGTCTTATCTAAAGAACATTTTGGAACACATGTATATTCTTTATAAATCCAGGGCTTAGCATAGTGAGAAAGGATAGAAAAGATCGAGTACAGGAGAGCATGGCTGTCTCCACAGCTGAGGTGATGAATATTTTTTCATTTATTTGATACTTCAATTAACACATTAGATGTTTACTATGTTTTAGACACTGTGCTCTTCTCTGGAAAACCCTTGTGAATGTATATTTGCTGAGTGAATGCATTCTAATAGAAATATCCATTTCTTCTCTAAAGTAATTATATATATATATATTTATATATACATATATATACATATATACATATATATGTATATATACATATATATGTATATATTCTATAGAACAAGCATTGAAGATGAAAGACTACTTATGATTTGAAATGTTCCAGCCAATTGAACTGGATTCAAAGCTTAGCGTTTCTTTCACGCAGTGCACCTTGTGCCCTTTTTGTTTGGACGTTGTCCAGACATAATATATGGAAGTGTCTCATATCATTAAAAGGTAAGAACTCTGAATAATTAAAAACATACAAGTCTGAAAAAGAAAATAATGGCAAGCATACCCATTAAGATAAGGAGAGGTTAAATAATATAAAATATTTAAATTGCATTAAGTGTTTGATGAAGCATCTCATGTGGAAATAATTTTAAATTATTTGAAACTTTCACTATTTTCTAACAAGATTGAGTTGTTTATTAAGTTAATCCTTAAATTTTAAAGAATAAAACATTTAAAGTAGAATAGCCTTCTTGAAATATAGAATTGCTACACATTTGACAATGAGTTTTAGAACTTAAAGTGAGTTTTGAGATTATCTAGTTCTAAACTCTTGCTTTACAGAAGGAACAAAGTCTAGAAATTTGAAGTTATTTTGGTAAGCAGTGGTAAACCTGGAAAATAAAACAAATGGCTTATTACCAGTCTGGTTTTTTTTATGTGCACACAAATCACCAGAGTATCTTGGTAAAATGCAGATTCTGATTCAATAAATCTGGAATGAGGTCTGAAATGGTGATCTGACAAGCAGCTAATGCTGCTGGTTTAGGGACCACAATTTGAGTAGACAGGTTTTATACCAACAGACTGACGTCAGTTACTACAAACTAAATAATACTAGACGTTAGTCTAGCTTCAAGTGTCTCTGGGTAGTTGTTTCCAATGTTAATCTATGAAATACAGATTAAATAACTAATATACCAGTATTCACTTAGAAATGTGTACTATAGGGAAAAGGACTTTTACAATGGAAATGTACTTTTTATAAATCATATATAACAGCACATATAAATGGAACTTTACATCCAAAGTTTAGCCAAGAAAACCTCTCCACTTGGATTTAGAAAACACTGAGTTAGAAACACCAAACATCAAATTACAAAACAGTAAATTCTAGAACTTTCAATGGAAGACTTAATCAAAATTTTAATTATAGAATATACGAAAGTTAAAATTAATGTCAATATAAAGTAAATTGACATGAGGACCAGAAACTCAACTTAAGCCCTGCTGGCCAGGCAGTGTTCTTTAGTGCCTGTCTGCATCCACCTAGAAGAAGAGGTTCCTTTTTCTTCACACAAACATACTGTATAAACTGGTGGCAGCCCCGTCTTTAGGGGCTATGAAAGACTAACAAGTAATTCTTTAGCGTACTAAAGAAAGGTTCCTGGGCTTCCAATGGTCACATTCAGGACTTTGCTAAATTATTAGGACATATATTTCTTCTTCACAGTCTAAGACAGCATTCTTTTACATTTATACAAATAGTTACTCTAACTTTGAAGCCTGTTCAGACTAGGCTTATGAAATCACTCCAGGGTGTGAGGAGATTTCAGGAGAGGTCTCGACACAATGTCTGATCTCTCTGATTTAGATGTTCTCTTGTGAGCGTATAACAACTTTTAAAGTTGGCAATGCAGGGAATAAGCAGACCTTTCTGCATGGAAGAAATAGGAAGGGAAGAGTAAGTAACCAAGCAGAAGACTCAGAAACGTAGAAACATGTGATTCTATAGACTATCCAAAAACAGTACTTCAGTGTGTTGTACTTAAATAGCATAGATTTTGGGGGATACATTCACTCGCAGGAGTTGGAAATTCAGTCCCTGTATTTGCTTGACACAGATGAGTTGTATTATGCCTTCTTCTATAATGCCCTGGAACATATTAGCATCTTAAAAGACTTTTGTGCCTTTTGAACTTTGTTTCAAATCCATACTGAAATATTAAAAGAGCACTTGTAACTTGCAAAAAAAAATTTTAAGTATTACAAAAAACATAAACTTTGTTCATTTTCCTTCTGCATTATGCTTCTATATTATGTTTTTAAATTTCCATGGAAATTATCACTTTATAGGACTCATCTTAACAGCAAAATTAGTATAATTTAAGCTAGACTTCCTGCCCCTAATGATCTCCACAGTTGCTTGTGCTTGAAATTCTACTATTAGAGACTTTTTGTTTGGCCTTGAAGTATTTTTTGTATTCACTAATTTTATATTAAAATGTACATACCCTAGAGCAGTTAACACTTTCGATATTATCAGAATGAATTTACAAGTGACAGAAGGAGATTTTTCAGAGAGGGCTAGAATGGAATGTATGGAGTTTTAAGGGAGACCATTATTTCCTATTTAGTCAGAATTAACCCAGATATTTTCTTCCCAGATGTTGTAAGCACATTTCTCTTTTGATGAGGTGGCCATTACATTTTCTCTACATAAGAGGTTACCTGATATTTTGGATTTCATTTATTAATAAAATAACAGAAAAATTAGAAAATTGCCAAAGCTGGCTGATTTTTTATTTTGCCAACTAAGAAGTTAAACATTAAAAAGTACAACCATTTATTTTTACCATTACTCTATAAAAGACAGAACATTTGATACCAAACGTGTAGGAAGAATGGAAACTCAGAATAAAGAATATAATTTGTTGTCAGGTTTCTTTATTCTCCCAAGGATTAATGCAAACTTTGTCAACAACACCAATATCTTTTTCTCAGATACTCTCACATCATCGTTTGGGCATTGCTCTAGTGATTCTCAACTGGAGATAATATTGCCTCCCATCCTCAGGGACATTTAGCAATATCTGGAGATATTTTGGTAGTCATAACTGGGCAGTAGGTATTCTGCTAAACATCCTATAACGCAGAGGACAGTCCCCACAACAAAGAATTGTTCAGCCCAAATATCAATAATGCCAAGATTGAGAAACCCTGATCTAGAAGATCAAAGAAGTAAAGAAATTCCTATATTGACAAGACAGCAGTTCAGTAGCAGTTCAGGGCAACACTTCTTAGAAAGAACATCAGTGCCTTGTTTCCTGGCATTTTATGACTCCAACTAGGGACTTTGACTCGTATTTGAAGCCGCATGGGTCAGAGTTGGTTAATGTTTAATCGAATGCATTTCTCGTTACCTCCCTTTTCTCAGGCTAAATTTGCAGGAGAAAGTGTACATGCAAGTACCTGGCACAGTGTCTGACATGTAATAAAGACTTAATAAATGTCGTTTTTCTTATTTTTCCTTCTAAATCATTTTTCTGAAAAACATTTTCTCCATGTAAAATTCATTACTGCTCTTACTTGATAAGGTATCTGAAACAACTCACCAAATATTCCCTCAAGAAGGAAAAATGGGAATTTTATATGCCAAGGAGATGCCAGATAGATTGATAAATGTAAATAATCAAGTTTATCCTATACCTTCTGAATATTTTAGTTAATGTGAGTAATACAAGTCTTGGAGCTTTCTTGAATCCAGTTCCCAATCAAAGAACTGTTTCTGTCACTTCCGTATCTAAAACACTTTAATGGCTCACAGTTGTCATTTGAACAAAATAAAAACAAAATGGCCTCAAAATTTGGCACCTCAGCTTACTAGTGTCTCAGGTTTCACTATATTCTACTCTCTTGTTCTACATTCTAGCTGTTCTGGCTACTGAATCCTTGTACTTGAAAGACTCTTACTTCAAAGTTGTGGAACATTTTTTACCTTTGAGATCTATTACTTACTCCAACAATAGACATGTATTTCCATTACAAACATATTCCTATTTTCATGTGAGCTATCACACTTGCAGAAGGCAGCCTTCCCTGCTGCTCGAGTCTGTGGTAGTTACCTCTTAGGTGAAAGATGCCTCTCCAGGTAAAAGGCACCTCTCATTCACCTTTCACTGCTCCTATCAAGGCACTCATCACACTGTATTAAAACTGATTTTGAAAATGTCCTTCCCACTAAGTGGTAATCTCTTAGAGTGGGAATCACATACACCTTGTTAATTAATTATCGAGTTCTTAGTGCCTTTTTTAAGGTCTGGCAGATAGTAGGTGTCCAGTAATTATTTGTTAAATGAATGACAAGGTCTGGAGTTGATTTTCTGTTTGTCTCACCAATTATATCACCATATTCTTGAAGAAAATAAACTATATATTATTATTTTTTGTTTCTATCCAATCACAAAATCTAAAATACATGTCGGTAAATTTTTTTTGAGCCAATGAATAAAACTCTGTATTGAATGGATAATATTATTTGAAGTCTAAATGTTTTCTAAGGCCATGTGATTCAAAGGACAGTAACAGGAATTTCCACGGGGATGATGGTTTCACTGACGAATTATATAATTATGAATAATACATTACATTTTTATTACTACACATCCTTCCCTAACTCATTCATCCCTTATCTCAAGCTTTTAACATTTTCTCTAGTAAAGGAAAAAGTTGTAGAACTAAAGATGTCTGAACTATCGTACTGATAGTAACTTGGTAAAACTCCATTTGACATTTGTCTCTTTATTCTGTCCATCTGTTTGAGTGAAGTGATAGTACTTACAATTGGTGGTGAATGCTTAGGTAAATGGAAAGATAAAAACTGATCTGAAGTGACTTAGGATAAAATCCTATCTTTAACAATGTTGAACTTTGTCTGATTGAAAATATGTGGCTCTGTAAACCCAGTCATATAATAAGTATTCAGCTGGCCCTTCATTATCTATCCATTTCTACCCTATTATTATTATTATTATTTCATTTTATTTTATTTTTGGTTACTCAGCCACAAGTGGATATTGTGTGATGAGAAATTTTTTGGCCACTCTAACAATCAATCAATGATACAGAAGATCAACATCTGAGAACAAGAAAGGCAATTTCACTTGTCAAGCAAATTTACTTGTCAAGGGAAGAAGGTGATTTCCCTTTCAATGGATTACAACACCAGGAACTGAATAGTCTGTTTGTTTTAAAATCTAATTAACAGTCTATACATTACTGATCTTGGGCAATACTCTTGTTTGCAGTGTTGACTTTAAACATTTCATAAAGGTTAACTAGAAGTTCAAGATGTTCTATGGAATTCTGAAATACATTTTAAACTTCTGACACTTAAAACAGACTATCATTAATCATGCAGCTGGGAAAATCAAGAAAACTTTTTTGTGTTGTTTCAAGAATTTGAAAAACGTATAATGTCAGAACAACATTTCGAGGCATTGCCTCAGTTTCAACTCAGTGATGTGAGGAAAATAAAGTAATATTGCTCCGCGCCTGTTGAATATCCCACAACTGGAGTAGCAGAGTAGCCAGCCAGATCTTCACCAGTCTTTCTCTTACTGTTGACTCTCTTCTTTCCCTTTGTAAATGGTTTTCTGATATAATTTAGCCATATCCATCATATCAAACATCATCTATATGATATAATGATTCTCAGATCCACATCCACATTTTCATCTTTTTTTCAGAACACCAGATTTATTATTTCAACTGTCCTCTGGGTATCATATTTTTGTTGTATTGCAGTCATCTCACATTAAATATACACCGAACTTAAATCACCACTTCATCTATATAATTATTTTCTCTTCCCTCTCTTGTCTAATTGCAACAGCGTTTGCATCAATGTCAGTCTCACCCTTTCCCTCTTCTTCATCCTCATATCAAAACTGCCTCAAGTTCTAACAACCAGAATGAAAAAAAAAAATGTTGTTTGATATTGCCATTGTTCAGGCCCTTACCTCTGTAACCAAGGGCAGTCTTTGAGCAGACTCACATACGGTTCTCTTACCACTATGTAATTCTCCTTTCTGTTTTCCATGGAGTACAGTTATTATATTCATTATAATAACTCTTTGAAATAACATTCAAACTCCTAACACAAGAAAAACACTTTTTATAAGTGAACAGTAACCTTTTATCGGTAGGCTTATTGAATGTCATTTTATACCACACTTTTTTCTTCATCAAAACTGAACCTACTATTATTTTTTAAACACACACAATATTTGATTATAATATTATAATCTTCTTCAAAAAGATGTTATTTCGGTAACACTTTCTTCAATTTCGTCTCTACCTGAAAAATTCATAACTATGTTACTATTTCCAACTCAAAACCCCTTTATTTAATTCTTTTCCAACTTTTCCATTTATCTATTTAATGCGATTCCATTGAGCATTGCTCAGAGTTTCAATATAGGGTAATTTTTGTATCATATAGCATAGCAATTTTTGCTTATATATTCTGCTGAGTGGACTATTCTAAGAAAAGAAGTGGTCTTACTCATCTATTTATCATCAAAACTTGATTTAATGCTAAGTCTTCCCCAACATACATTCTCATAATGCCCTATAGTTCTTTCTCCTCTGAATCACTTACCATAACCATAATGAAATAATTAATTGTGCAATTAATTATTTAGCCTCTGGTTTTCCTGACAAAGTGTTAATTCCAAACTTATATTCACCTCTTCATCCCAATCATAATTCTAGCAGATAGTAGGTAATCAATAAATATATATTGAATGAGTTCGTGAATAGAGGTATTCCCGTAGCAGTAAACACCAATAACTTAAATAGCATTGAATCTGTCAAGTGATGATGGTGTAATATCTATTTTCTATTATATACTTCTTTGCTCAGTAGAAACCTACTGAGAATTTAGAACATAGTACATTAATCCATGTTCATTTGTATTCTTATGTATAAAGTTGTCCTTCCATCTCACTTAATTTATGATTTTAAAAGAAATTTTTCCCAACCCCTTAATGTCTGGAGGATCCTATGAAAATTAATAACTTTCTGATGCTGTATTTTTCTCATCTGTAAAATGAGAATAAATGATAAATTTAAAATTGTATTTTCTGAGGATTAAATGAGATACCGTTAATGTCAGCATCTAGCACACTGCCTGCTAATTATTAGTCAGCAAATATCCCCCTTCTTTAACACTCCTTCTTTCTTATATCTCCCCACATCCTGCCTCCCTCCTTTTCTTTCATCCTTCCTTCTCTTCCTCTCTTTCTCCTTTCCTTTCTTTTCTTCTCTACCAGAAGATAAACTCTCTCAGAGAACTGTGTCTTATTTATCTTGTCTCTAGAAACTAGCATTGCTGCTAGTAAATAACGAGTACTCAATAGATCTTGGATTCATATCTGAATTTTTTGGAATAAGAGCTCATTCATTAACCTGATGACCATGTTAATCAGATAAAATTATTTTGACATATGTTAACCAGATAAAAGTATATTTGGGAAGAGATATATCATAATAACATATTAGTTCCTAAGATGATTTAATAGAATAGTGCAAAGCATATATTTTTGTTAACAATAAGTTGCTTGATTAAAGTTAAGATTGAATAGAATCATTTACTCAACATGAAAATTTTACATTTAGAAAGCTATTTTAGAGAAGTTTCATTACTTTAGATTTATCAGCCTTGGGAATAAAGAATTGGTTGCTTTAATTTAAAAACAATCTGCCTTATGGTGCTGTTTGTCTTGAATGCTGATTAATAAAAGCTGTGAGCTTCAAATTTGTTTTGGAAGCTAATGACTTGATTTATTTTATGAGTATGGAGAGTGGAGTATAAAGAGTGGTTCTAATAATAAGCCTATCAGGCTGAGGGAAAGAAAGAGACTAACAGTTTTATGTTCCAATGGAAAGAAATTAAATCTTGAAACTGGTAGGACAGTTCAACAATTGAGGATCAGCTTGTTAGAGTAAAGGCAGACAAAAACAAAAGTCCTAAATATGAGTGGAGAAAAGAGCAAAGTTTTAATTCTACTGAAAGAATAGCACAGTCAGAGTTTTCATGAACATAGTTCTGCGTTGTAATATGAAATATGGTCAACAAGGAACCCTTGTTCTCATATTCCCTAGGCCTCATTGTTGCCCGTATTTTACTTTCCAGTAAAGTTCCTCATCTATTATAATTGGTTTTGTTGTTCCGTTGTTTGTATTTGCTGTTGCAATGTTCAAGCCTATTTCTAAAAGACTCACACCAATTTCTTTCATTACCCGATGTAACATTCTTCAAGCCAGAGGCATGAACTCCATCAATATTTGAAACAGAAAGGATGTTAAAGAAAACAAAACGGATGGGAGAATTAACCCACTGGAGATTCTGGCAAAAAGTTGCCAGTTTCTTTGGTATGGCTCATTTTTCTTGTAGGACTGTTTTGCAATCAAAATGGTAATGAATCTTTTTCTTTTTTCTTTTTGACAAAAGTTTCTATTAGGTGTGTATGCACCCACATGTGTTTATAACCTTTTCTTTTATTTTTTTCTTATATTTAGGGTATAAAAATATTGAACATTGTAAAAAGAACCTCACTAAGAAAATCATAGTAAGTGTTGATGCATATCAATATTTTAAATGCTCTATTCTGCATTATGAAATTATTTTTTAAAAATAGTTTCAATTATCTGTAAAATGAGCCCATATTGAGATATCTATTTGCTCCTGGGTTTGGGCAACATCAAATATGCCACTTCTCTCAGAAGCCTGGAAAATTTACGTTTTGGGAACTGGAATAACAGGCTGTTTTCTTCCAAGAGCTAATTCCTATGTGTTAATGCTTTTGAAACTGTGGTCAGCCCTGTGAGTGAGGTACTAAATTAAACTAATGAACTCCTAAATGTCACACAACTGCTTTCTTTGTTTTTCTCTTTCTTCCTGCCCAACCTGTGCTATTGATTCCAAAAACAGAGCAGCATCCAGTAAATTTAAGAAGGAAGTAGTATATTAAATGACACCTCTTGAGAAGTAATGAGAAAGGTGATCTAAATGTAATTGGTGGGTCTCATGATACTTGCTCCAAAAAGTAATCTATCCTTCATTGCGAGTGACTATAAAAGCAACACTATGCAGAGAGAGGCAGACTAGATGGAAGGAAAGATCTTAGAGACTTGAAGCAGCTGACTTTTAATAAGAGAAAAAGTGACAAAGAGACAGACAGAGAAAATACTTATCTTGAACTCTTTATTATTCAGGCATTGGGATAAAATGGTGTCCACCATTTTTCTGAGCACCTTTTTGTTTCATTTTATTGTTGCTGTGGCTTCAGAACCGTAAGAGAATATTATACTCTCTATATATTAAAGTACTAGCAAAGTGACCTTATTAAATATGTTCTGTGTTAAAATTTGATATTTTACCATTTCAGCTTCTGAGACTGAGTGCTGATTTGCCTTATAAGTTTTAAACAAGTACTTGAAGAGAATTGACATCTTTTTCTTGAGATATTTCTTTCTGTATACTCAAATATGTTATAATACTGTCTATGAAAAAAATGTGTGTTTCAGGAATATTTTGATAAGTTAACATTGCTTTTTATGCATGATCTGCATTTTTTGTACACTTGTTTAGAGTGTTGGTTATTGTCTTTGCATAGGCGATATATTCTGTGGATCTCCTCTGTGGTACAGAGTCATTCTACAGAAAAGGCTTGTCTCCACCTTTTAAACCTCAATGAATCTGTGTCTTTGAGTGTTGTTTTAGAGTATAATGAATTCAATACCACTATTTTTGACCAGTCTGTGGAAGAGGAGAACTTCTATGCTTGTGCAGATTTCAAGGTGAGACACTGAATTTGCCATTTCAGAACTTCAGGTGGGAAAATAAAATTATTATTTAAAAATTATTTTTAGAGAGATAACAAATCTTCATTTCAGGTTAATTGTGGAAGCTAGGGAGTAAAACTAAAGAATTTCCAAGAGGTAAGAAATAAAAGGAAAATATACATAGCCAAAAAACTTGTGGAATATTGTCATTTTTCTCTTGTGGGAGTGACACTAAGACACAATTTCTGCTTTTTGATAGAACCTTTTAACAACATGAGGAAAGAGAATCTGGTTATAGGAAAGCTGAATTGGGACTTAGGGCAACAAAAAAAAAAATGAAAATAGGAGACAAGAAGACATGAAAATAACTTAATTGCAAATTGCTCTCATGTAAAGGAATTATAACAAGTGATCACTAAGTCTCTCATTAAGAAATGAATTTACAAGGCTTTCTCTGTCTGACAAACCAAATTAAAACATTGTTTGCTATCTTAATATCTACAAGTAATTTTCCCATTCTCTGCTCTTTAACATAAACAGGTTTCTCCAAAGTCCTCTGAACAGTTGGCTTTTGTGACATTGTTGGCTAAGGGAGATACTCTTAAAATCTTTGAAAGAAGATCCGTAGCACTCACTTCAGAAGAGACAGTAACCTTTATGCAGACAGATAAACCAATCTATAAACCTGGAGAGAATGGTAAGTCAATATTTGTGTTTCCTTTGTATAATTGACCTGAAAAACACATTCTTCACATTCAGAGTAATCCAAACACATGAATTTTAGTCTTAAATTTATTCTTAATGTTATGGGATTATGGATTTCTAGAATTTTTACTAGTTGGCTCCTCGATTATAAAATAATTCCCTCCAACTTCAGTAACTAAATGTTTGTGCATGTCATTTTAATTTTTTACTAATTGTAGTAACAGGCTTACACAATATAATGGTTACAAGCATGGGTGTGGAACAAAAATGTTTGATTTGAATCATTGCTCCATAATTTATCAATTGTGTAAACTAATTAAATCTCTATTTAGACTAAGTTTTTTCATCAGTAGAATGGAGACAATAAAATTGTTTCACTTATACAAATATAAGAATAAAATAAGAGAGTAAATATAAAATAGTACTTAGCACACAGTAAAGACTCCATAAGCAATATTTATTATCGCTATTTTTATTATTCATGTCAGTAGATGTAATCATAAATCTGATAACCTAAGCAGAGCCCTTTTATTTTCTTTATTATTGTAAATGAAAGGTAGCAGAAAGAATGCCAAAGAAGGGTTCAAAAGGATATGGTTTTTGCCTTAGCTCTGTTAATAAAGTATTGACTTTTGTCAAGTAAATTCTGACCTTTAAGATCTTTAGTTTTCTCATGTGTAAAATAGAGAGTTAAATGAGGGCATCTATACATTTTGTTCTAATAGTATATATTTGTATGATTTATTGAAAAGAAATAAAAGAATTAAAACAATCCATATGGTGATTTTTTTTATATTATATTTTTTCTGTGGACTTATTAAAATGCTCTGTATACAAAAGTAACTAAAATGGTTTTCTAGAATTCTGAATTAATATAGTGTAATGTTTGCTAACATTATGTCTAACTTCTACCATACACATTTCTCATTTGTCCTTCTGTGACTAATTTTGTCACTAATTTTTAAGGTATCCTTATGGGCTATTGAGGTAAAAGTTTCCAGCAGTGGCAGTAGCTAGTGTCAGCTTTGATAACAACAGAGTATCATCAACAGAGGAATTACAAATGTGCAATAAGAGATCCTTCCAAATGGAACTCTGATCTCAAAGGGACTAGTCAGAGCTAAGGGAAAAGGGAAAGCAGTGTTCTATGATAGCAAGGCAATTGATTTCTGTCTCTATTTATAAGCAATCATACCTGGAAGATAAATAACAAAAATATATATATATTGTCCCCCTTTCCTCTTCTCTTTTAGTTCAAATTCGCATCGTGACACTGAATACCAAGTTCAAACCTGTTGAGGATTTGGTAAGTTCAATCATTTCTAACCGTACAAGGAAATTTAAACAAATTAAATCCATTGTTATATAAAGTGTTGTCGGGAAGCTTTTCATAAATACAAAAATAAATTCTAGGGTGGGAGAAGGTAAGTAAGGGTAAAGGAGGTCAAATACATGGTGACAGAAGGAAATTTAACTTTGGGCAGTGAACACATAATGCAATATACATATAACATATGATTGAATTGTACACTTGAATCTATATAATTTTATTAACCAATGTCACTACAATAAATCTAATAAAAATAAATAAAAAATAAATTCTAACATGGAGAAATATATAGCTATAATTTCATTGTTAAACCTCAAAATTTAAAGATAAAACTTTTCTTTATAGTGAGTTAATTTATACTTCTTTAGGACGTTTCACCATATAAGAAAGAAAATTAGTTGCATGAAACCTTCTTTCCACTTATTTCCAAGAAGAGGTTTGGGATCCCTTTCACATTTGGAGTTTTCTTGGCATCTTTAGTTGTAGAAAATTTGCACTCAGAAAGTGAGAGCTAAGTTTCAACACTTAAATTAAGTTATATAATCTTTATCATGCAATATGTGGCAAAAAAATGAATGCACTATTACAATATTAACCTGCATTTTTCCCCCTCTTTCAGTACCCTTTAATCACACTTCAGGTAAGAGATCTACTTTTCATATCTGTTACTTAAAATATTCAGATAATGATTTTTGTCTAGTTCTAGTTTTCATTATGTCTAGTTAGAAATTAATATAACTGAAATAAGGGGGAGAGAAATCTTTAGTAAGACATCAGATGAAGCTTTAAATAAAAGGTTGTCACTTTTAGTGTAGGCTGTGTGGCAGGCATATGCAGTAACTTAGGTTTTCATGGAAAGAAAAGATTGGGCTTTTTTAAAGGGAGGTTTATATTTAGAATTGCTTAATTTGAGCTGCTAGCCCTTCTCTATCTTAATTTAGCTCTATCTTGTTTAAGGAAATAGAAAACATAAATGAGTACAAATTTACACATTAGCTAGAAAGCAATAATATAAGATTGAATCTTTGTTTTCTGAAAATAGTTAATGGAGTTTTTTTCTACTAATTCAAATCTCTAATGTTGTGTAGTGTGACATTCAAACATATTTGAAGCCTTATGCCTGTCAGCAAATAACATTCAACTCCAACGTATATATTTAAATCTGTACAGAAAATATATGTACCATTATTATTAACTAATTCTGAAGGTTAACACACTGATATCTAGGTTCATCATTAATGATTATGTGTGTAAATACGTACTTCAAATAGTCTTCTTTATAATTTGAATGTTTTGACTTTGTTATATGGGTGTTAAATAGCACATCCTTCTAGTACAATAAATGTTAGGTCAGCCATTTTAATGTTTTCTGCATTATTTGTAATCTATAAATAGTGTTATTTTCACATCCTAATTCCACTAGTGTTGTGTTACATTGAAAGCGACAGAAAGCTTAATTAACATTGTTTTATATTCAGTAAAAAGTTTACTGTTTTCTCAAACCATTTTGTCTGAGTGTAGGCACTTGGAGTTTAGAATAGTAACAGCGAAACGTTACCAAGGACCCAGGCTTCTACTTCTTTGGCATCCTCAATGTGTTGTTTTATTTTCAATGCCAACTGAGTCTGATTTTTTTGAAAGATATTTTAATCCAGTGACTACACTCACATTTAATTGGCCAGCATCCAGTCACATGGACAATCCTTACTGAAAGGAAGTATGGAAAATTAATTTAGCTTTCTAGATTTTCTTGTAGAGGAAAGAAAAAAATGTGTGTAGAGAATGTTTGTGTTGCTCTGCAGAAATCTTTTTATCAGAATTTCTTTAATCACAATTGGGTGATATCAATAAATTTGTTGACCCATGCTCACATAATCTGCAATAGGCTAAAAACAAATAAAGGGAAAAGGATGATATTATCAATCCTTTTTTATTGTAGAACTTCCATTTAACAGCTCTTGCATGCCGTGTGGAATTCACAACCAACTTACTTACAGACCAAATAAAATCTAGTGACAATATTTATAAGTATTTGTTAGGATGAGTATTTCCTTATGCATCTATTGCTGCGGGTCCACTATACTTCAAAGAGTACTACTCCACAGCATGCACACCGAGTTTTAAATTCTTTATGCAACTCTGGTTCAGGAAGATCACAAGCAAAGGCATTAATTACAGATTATTTTTTCTTATCTTTTTTGGGCTTAAGAGAGATATGCCATAAGACTGAATGTGAATACCTAAGGAAATTATGTTGTTTTTACAATTGGAGATATTAGTCTAATAAAATGGTAGAGCTTTCCTCACTTCCCATAACTGCAAAACGTGCCCCAAATGAAGAAATAACAAATAATATTCTTATATGACCTCTCTTTTTATTTCTTCTTTATTTTCTAGGATCCTCAAAATAATAGGATTTTTCAATGGAAAAATGTGACTTCTTTTCAAAATATTACCCAACTCTCATTCCCATTGATTTCAGAACCAATGTTTGGAGATTACTCTATTATTGTACAAAGGAAATCAAGAAATACATTGATACACCAATTTACTGTTAATAGATATGGTAAACAATTATTTATGGTTGTGTTATATAAATGAAGAGTTCAAGGACTGAACAAAACAACTTTAATGTTAGAATTACACAAAACTAGGCGAGATTTGATTTCGTGTTCTGCCACCTTTCTTTCTTGGCCTTTTCTTCTTTATCGTCTCTCCTTTCTTGCTCCTCACTCCTTGCTTGTACTCTTATTTTGACCCCAACTTTTCCTCCCCAGGAAATATCTCATTTTATAGAATCCAAACAATCTTCTAGCGAGGATCTAACGTATTACAACAAATAAAATGTGAAAATCTGAGACTATGGAAGAGAAAGGAAAGGGGAATAATTGACCATTAATGAGACACCATCAGTTACTGGAACCACACAGAATGTGGGACAATTGAAATGTGGTCTATACAGACATGTACATAGGGAAATGTTGTGCATTGCAGCTGGCTTAGTTACATGATTGCAATAAGTTTTGCTCACCAGTGATTGCTAAGGCTGAAGTATCTTTCTTTTTGTTTCCAGTGTTGCCCAAGTTTGAAGTTAAAGTCAATGTGCCACAAACAATAACTATTTCAGATGATGAATTCCAAGTGGATGCATGTGCTAAGTAAGTATTCAGGAGAGTCGACTCCTCAGGTTAATACAAGGCCCAGAGAAAAAGAAATGAAATTAACCATGTAGCTTTAATTTTTTTATATGCTTACATTAAAATGGTTAGAGAAGTAATGAATTCTTATTGTAGAATATTTGAAAAATATAAAGAAAAACATTAGAAATTACCTTAAATAATTCTACTGACTGCCATTAACATTGGGATTTATTTTTCCTCCAATCTTTTATGAATAGTTTCCACAACTGCAATCATACTTTTCTACCCACTATAATTAAGAAAACATGTACTCATATTATGGCAACTTTTCCATGAATTCCAATTCTTTGCTGCATAAACATCTCTGTATGTGGCTTTACTAAAGTTATTTAACTATTCTTTTATTATATAGCATGTAGGCTGTTCCACTGGTTTTCTTAGTAATAAATATAAATATCAAAGTAAATGTCTTTGTATATGTGTATAAGAAATGGCTTTTGAATTAAAAATTACTTAAGAAAGATTTCCAGAATTTGAATTACCAAAACAAAATGTGTTGCATTCTTTTAGTCTTTGATTGTCATGATCCTCCCAAAATATGTTGTGCAATGTACAATTCCCACAGTTTGTACAGAAATAACTGCCTCATTGAATCTTCATTAAAAAAATAAAATAAAATAAACTTTTAAAAATGTCTTGGTGGAATAAAAAGGTATTATCAATTTAATTTGAATTAATTTGAATCCTTTTAATGTAAAAAAATTCCTATATGATTTGAAAATTTTTGATTTCCTTTTTGGGAAATTATTTTTAGTGTCATTTATCACTTTTTAAAGTGTGATGCCTTTTCTCAAATTTCTAATCATAATAAAAATAGCTAATATTTATTAATATATGGCAATTACTGTGCTAAGCATTAGGTTGATAGTCTCATCATAATGCTAAATGTGGAGTGTGTTGATGATAGAACTAGGATTTAGACCTTAGCTATTTGGTTTCTGAGCCACTCTCTTAAGACCTTTGATATAAATGATTAAAATATTAATATTTGCCACATTTGATAAACACTATTTAATTGATCACATGAAAATTCCTTGCTCTTGAATATTTTCAGCAGTTTATTAAATGTACATTGGGTAAAGGGTTGTTTAATAAAATAGTTGTAATGCTTGAGGATGCCACAAAGAATCTTGAAAATCAGTTTTTACCACCACCAATCCCTTTTGGGGGGTGATAATATTTAAAATGTACTTTGGACTCTAGGAAAATAATCATAATATATTTCTGAGTTTTAATGAAGAGTAGCTGAACACATGCCAGAATTTCCTAAATGTAATATTTGAAAGAATGTATGTTATTTTATCTATGTTAAAAATAATGGGGGTAATCAATATAAGCTTGAAGAAATCTAAGATCCTAAACCCTAAACTGGCTTCACTTGAAAAACCCTACACTATGCCAGAATTGTCAATAGGATTAATATCTAAAATATCTGCCGATGGTATGCTAACGAAAAACTAAAGTCAACTATATTTGCCTATGACTGAACCATTAAAAAACTTGTAGTCTTTTGTGTTTTAGGAGATAATGTGATATTTATTTAATCCCACCTCATAAGACATTATACTTTTGGTCAAAGTATATTTAGTTTATGCCATTCTCTATACTTTTTATAGTTATTAAGTGGTAAAATGAGAATTGTTTAAAATCTTGACCTAGAAGTTCTTCAAATCCTAAATAATCCAAGTTTAATTTATGTACGTATGTATTTTCTGATAAAGAAAAAAAAGTGCTGTAAACAATTTTTGTAATATTCCTATCAGATTAAAATATAATTTGAAAAACTCGATTTATCATTAAATCTTATTCACTGAGATTTTAGAGTCCACATTATCTTGAATTTGATTTTTAAAAAGATGCTGAATCCTCCTAACAGATCAAATGACTAAATTAATCTAAATTCTGTGGGGATGACAGCACCAGTAGATGAGAATTCCTAATGGAATTTGATCACTGGGGTGGTCCTAGTTTATAGATTTCATATATAATTTCTGAAGAAGACTATAAAATGTTATGATGGTTTTGTTCATCCATAATTACCAGTACACCTTCTCCTGCTAGGTACACCTTTGGCCAACCTGTGCAAGGGAAAGCCCAAATCCATGTGTGCAGAGAGTATTTTTCCTCACAGAATTGTGAGACAGACAACAATGAAATATGTGAACAATTTATTGCACAGGTACAGATCATGATCTTTATTCAAAAAATCAAAGTTCTTGTTCATTTTCATTATTGTCCTTTCTTTGGTTTCATTTATTAAAGGGACTTATTATTTTTATTTTGTGAATAATGGAAGTTGCAGCTAGATAAGGTAAAGAATGAGGGAGAAAATAACAACGTTTAATAGTAGTCTCTTATTTTCTAGGCCATTTAAATTGTTATCCACCTACAGATTAATACAGTTTTAGAATTCAAAGATCTTATTAGCTTCCTTGTATCATATTCGGTCTTAGTGACCTCCTTGATCTTTCTTTGGGAATCATTAATCACCCTTTAAATAAATGAATCCTTCATAGGATTCCTCATGCAACCTAAAGTAGTCCTTATGAAAAAGGGTTGTTTATAGACATCTGCAATTCAGAGTAGCTACTTTTGTTGCTTTAGATTCGAAGTTCATATTTGAAGCTACTATTTTGCTTTCTCAATCTGTATCATTTTAACCTTAAGTGAGCAACTCTGCCCATTCTCTGAGGATCATCTTTGGACTTTAAAAGCGAAAATTGTATACACCACACAGTTTATATTTTTAAGCCTGATTGTCCCAAAATTACTCACCAAATTTGGTGAACACCAGTTAGATAAATATCAATATTCAGTAAAGATAGGCTGAAACCTATCTTTTAGATAAGAACTACAGGCTAAGAAAGGCTGAGTGGAATTCTTCTACATCAACAACACACGGTTCTGTGATGTGGTTGTAATGCAATTTAGTCAACCATTTTAACAAGTGATGGATGTTCATTTAGTTAATCTTTCATTTTTTTCCCCATTGTGAAAAATGTAGTAATAAACGATCTACTAAACCTATTTTTTTAAATGTGAAGCTTTATTTATTTGACATAGATTACTTGGAGTTGGTTTTTTGAGTTAAAATAAAAGGACAGATATAGATAGATAAAATTACACATAATTTTAATTTAAAAAATATTAACATATTGTCAAAAAATTTTAAGAATTCAAATTTCTGTCAGTAACATATGAATATAAAATATTTTCTAAATTACTATTAGCAATATATAGAGAAGTTTTAAATTTTTTGTCATTTTAGAAATTTATTTTGTTTAAATTGGCATTATGGTAGTTAGAGCATATCTTCATATTTTTATTATCAGTTTGGATTATTCTTTTGAGAACTCTTAATAATTCCTGTTTTTCCTGTTTATATGAAATTGAAACTTTCTTTTATTGTAAATATTGTCCTCTAGCCTCTAAGCAAATATTGTTTTTCAAGTCTCTTATTTAAATATTGACTTTATTGTAGAAATTTTGAAATATCAAAGTTCCTAATATTTATGGGTTCTCAGCCTTAGAGAGAGGTCTCACCTGCCACTGTGTTTTACATGTAGCTGAGTGTTTTTAAGATTTTAAAATTTTCTCTAATCAACAAATATTATGGGAAAATAATAAAAAATAAAATATTTAAAAAATTATGTATATGTAGTATGAAAAAAATAAACTGGCATTTAAAAACTTTTTTCTCTAATCAACATAAATATTTTTTTATTTTATTCTAAAATAAGAAATTTTGTTTTCTTCCAGGCGAATATTCAGTTGTGTTAGCACCTAATCTTGCATAATTTTACTCTTCCTCTTTATTCTAGCTCATGCTGAAAAACATCTATTTTATTAGATCTTACTCTCACTTTTGTTTTTATTATTTTCTTGCTAATATTATTTTTGTGTTTCTAAATAATTTATTTCAGTTTTCATCTTTTTAATTTTTTCCCTAAAATTTTAGTTTATTTTGTTGGCTCTAAAAAATATTAGTTGCTTCTTTTTGTTAAAAACACATTCATTGTTTTGCATTTTCTTTCAACTATAACAACACTGCAGATTTTGATGCAAAGCATTTTTTTCTTGAGACTAATATCTAAATTCTTTTTGATCTATCTTATATTTTCTCTTTGACTCAGGCATTACTGAAAAATATTTTTCTCTTAATTCCAAAGCAATTAAAGTTCTTACTTTTTATTATTTTTTAAATTTGATTGTATAACCATTAGATAATTATCATTAGATAAATATCGAATTACCATTAGATAAGTATCAGTAAAGTTTCCCTTTTTGTTGTTGTTGATGTAGTTGATGTTTCAGAGGAGCACATACTCTGAAATCAGAATGCCTGGTTTGCTCCAAAACCCTTCGTGTGGCTTGGACAGATTATATAAGCTACCTGTGCTTCAGTTTATTCATCCACATAATAGAGATGATAATAGTGTCTCACTCATATAGCAGTTTGGAGGATCAAATGAATTGATACATCTCTCTAACATTTTAAATTTGAAATTGTTAATACTTTTTATTTTAAAAATAACTAAATCTATATTTCTCTAATTACTGATGTCACCAGTGAAAGTTTATCTATAGATTTTTCCTTATTTTAAGAAAGGTTTACCTTAAATCATGTTCTGGTATTACACATTTGAGGGGTGATTCTGTTCCATCCATTCGTAGTGCCTCTACAGATTATTTTAATTTCTTATTCTTAAAATATCATTCAGTTCCATTTTTATCTTTTGATTTGTTCCCTTACACATTGTTTCCAGGAGAATAACTCTGAAATCTATAAAATATACGTTATCTCTTTACTTTGTTTTCGTTCCTGTTTTAATTCTCCTTTCCTCTTCTGAAAGTATTTGGTCATTTCAACAAGTTTGTGAGATAGAAATATGGGGCAGTGGGGGGAGTTATATATTTGCACTAACTCAAACTCCATATTCGTTTGACTTTTGAATTCCTAACTTTTCAAATTATACTTACTCTTTATTTTCCAGTTGAGAAATGGTTGTGTTTCTCAAATTGTAAATACGAAAGTCTTCCAACTCTACCGTTCTGGATTTTACATGTCATTTCATATCACTGTAACTGCGACAGAAATTGGAACAGGTAATGATTGTGTTTTATGGGCAGTCGAGAACATATGCAGTGTTTTACTAGGGAGAAGTCTGCCAAGTTAGCAGTACTCACTAACTACAGATCAATAACTGCTCAACATAGTAAAGTGGAGTACATTTGCCAATAGGTCAACCGGAGGGTTGCTTTGGAATAAGATTTTCCCCATAATATTCAAAATAAAATTATTATGTAATTGTTACATGTTTAAATCTGCTTCTATGCCTGCATCAATCAGGCAGATGAGCTGAAGTAGTAGAGCTAAACTAATAAGTTAGATATCTCTTTTTAACTTTGTGTAAATTAGTTGGTTATCAATTGCCAGTGTCTAATCTTTGTTTTAATATGAGTTCACAATCTACATCTACAAGGTCACATCCACCTTTCTGCCTGTTTATGTAAATGAGGCTTTATTGGTTCAGGGCCATATTTGTTTACCTTCTTAAGAGCTACAATAACAAAGTCGAGTAGTTAGTTGTGACAGAGATCCATGTGGTCCATGAGTTAATAATAATAACTATCAGATCCTTTACAGAAGTTTTTCAGCCTCTGTATAATATAACTGGGGACATTTGCAAGTCAAAAATTATTAGTGAGACATTTATAAGATTGCACATAGTGAGTACTCAATAAATATTTGTTAAAAAAGAAAAAAAGTAAAGTGAAATTTAATTTGGGACGGGGAAAACCAAATTCAATTATTAATTATTTCTTGTTACTTAAACATAATTGGAATCATATTATTTATAAAGTGCTTTGTATAAATATACTTGACCAATATTGTGATGGCATTCTTGATGGATGTTTGTCACATTTATATTGTAACTTAGCTAGATGTGTTTGCCTCTACTTATTACATGCTTTGTTGACATCACAATGCATTTCTACTTACTTTACTATCAGATATTTTTCCAATCTGGTGAAAGTGTAAAAACAGTTATCTTGCAAGCTAAAAGATTTCAGAAAGTGAAAGCCTTATTCTTGAGATATCTTTGACATTCTCTATCATAAAGAGAGTTATAAGCAACAACTGAATAGAATGGTAAGAGAAAAGAAATTAAGAGCATTTTCTCCTGCTTTTGATTTAAATATTTTCATATTAATTACATTATTCAGTTTGATGTATGCTATAATCAGATTGATATAGAGTACCCTGAAACATGCTCTGAAACATTCACATATCAAAGGGGATCAAATATATGGTAGCTGAAGGAAACTGGACTTTGGGCGGTAATCACACAATAGAATATATAGATGTCAAATTATAATGTACACCAGAAAATTATATAATTGTATTAACCAATGTTACCCCAATAGATTTAATTTAAAAAAACAAAAATTAGCCCAAATGTGTATCAATAATAGATTATTGAATAAAATATGTGATATCCATGAAACATCCACAACTTCCTTTCAATGTAGAGCAAGAATATAATTCTGTGTAAAGACATTTGCACACGTACCCTAAGCTATTTGTTCTTTTAAAATTCTTAATCAAATGATTGATCTTCCCTGACACTGTTTTTCATTTCTTACAGGTATACAGATCAGCGAAAAGGCTTCTGTTTCTATCACTCAACTGCTTGGGAGTGTGAATTTTGAGAACATGGACACTTTTTATAGAAGAGGAATTCCTTATTTTGGAACGGTGAGTCTGACTAAAAAATATATTTTCTTATTTCATTTTCTTGGATCCTAGTTTGCCCTTTTAAAATTTCTGAATACCTTTTTCATAACACATTTGCATCATTACTGTGTCTGATATACTGGAAAAAGTCTTAAGCTGAAAGCAATAGATAAAATTATAGCTGTTTCCATATTATACGTTTATTTATTAGAACATCTTTCTGTCAGAATTTAAGAAAATTACAAATAAATGATTATATTTATGAATAGAAAATTCCTTCTCTGTATAAATATGACATTTCGAATTTTAAAAATTAATACTTCTTTTTGTTTTAACAGCTTAAATTTTCCGGCCCTAATAATGTACCGATGGTGAACAAGTTATTGCAATTGGAGCTTAATGACAAATTTATAGGAAATTACACCACAGATGAGAATGGAGAAGCTCAGTTATCTATTGACACTTCAGATATATTTGATCCGGAGTTCACCCTTAAAGTAAGATATACTAAAGAGGATTTGAATGTTAGGAATCTCTTAAAAGATAACATATTGAAAATTTTAACGTTTTAAAATTTAGGATGTTTTATGTTTGCTTGTTCCTTAAATAATATGTAAGAATATGTATTCAAGAAGATGAGATAACCTATCGCAACTGTTATAAATTCTCTAACAACCAATATTTTTCTCTGAGAAAATGAAATAGCTCACGAAGATGATTTGACTTTTTTCTTCTGACCATTTTATGAATAAATAGGGGAGATACTAGGATTTTCTTTTTCTGTTAAGCAGAATTTTGCAGTTAAAAAATGTATCAGTGTTCAAATGTAGCTGAAAGACAAAGGGCCTAAGGCTATTCTCTGACTTCAATTACAAACCAAAAATAAACAATTCATTGTAGGCCTAATGAAATAGACATACAATTATGGTCATGTTTTATATGCAAAAAGAGGAGAGTGCTATTATTATTTTACTTCCAATAGCTTAAGTTTAAAAGTCAGCCACAAGCTAAAATTCCTCCCTACTTTGAAAGTATAAGAAGCTTCCATTCCATAATAATTATTGTCCTTGAAACGGTAATAGTGCTAAGATCCTTGGTTTTCTTTTTTTTTATTTACAGTTGACATTCAATATTATATTAGTTTCAGGTGTACAGGATCATGGTTAGACATTTATATAACTTACAAAGTGAAGCCCCAGTAAGTTTTGCACCCACCTGACACCATACGTAATTATTACAATATTATAGAGTATATTCCCTAAGTTGTACTTTACGTCTCCATGACTATTCGGTAACTACAAATTTGTACTTCTTAATACGTTCACCTTTTTTATACAGTCACCAACCCCATTCCAACACCTGTCCACCATCTGTTTGTTCTCGGAATCTACACTTTGTTTCTGTTTTGTTCATTCATTTATTTTGGTCTTTAGATTACACACATAAGTAGAATCATATGGTATTTGTCTGTCTCTGTCTGACTTATCCCACTTAGCATAATACCCTTTAGGTCCATCCATCTTGTCGTAAATGGTAAGATTTCATTCTTTTTAAAGACCAAGTGATATTCCATAGTATATATGTACTACATATTCTTAAATGTTCCAATCAAAAGAATGGAAGAATGAAATGGAAGAAAAACAGTAAGGCAAACAATAGATTCATGAGGAGTTATATATAGACTGTGTTTAACATGTATGCAGTAGACTCAAAGGGGGTAATATTCCATTCTTTTGAATCTTCCATTCTTTTAATTGGAACATTTACTCTATTTACATTTAAAGTAATTATTGATAAGTATATAGTTATTGCCATTTTATTAATTTCTTTCTGAATGTTTTTGGAGTTCTTCTCTGTTCCTTTCTTATTCCTGTGTTTGGATTTTGTTCTCCTAATTTCTCGTATATCTCTTATAGATTTTTGATTTGTGGTCACCAAGTGCTTCATATGCACCAAGCTATGCTTATAGGAGCCTATTTTAAGTTGATGGTTGTTTAACTTTGAACATATTCTAAAATCGCTACCATTTTTACTCAACCCTCCCAAGTTTATGTTTTTGTCATTATTTTTTACTTCTTTTGTGTGTGTATGCATATCCATATCCCTTAATTTATTGTTAAAATTACACATAATCTTTCTACTTTTGCCTTTTAATCTTTGTACTAGCTTTAGTGTTGGTTGATCTACTGCTTTTATTATGTATTTGCCTTTGGTAGTGAGATTTTTTTTTCTTCGAGTTTTTTTTTTCTTATATATACTTTTGATATTTTTCTTCTTCTTAAAGGAATCCCTTTAATATTTTTTATAATACTGGTTTATGGTGATGACTCCTTTAGCTTTTTCTTGTCTGAGATTCTTTATTTTCTTTTATCTTATCAGGCCTCATATCTTCACCCTGAGAGCTGCTATCTTCCCAGCTGGTTGACACCTAAATATGTGGATGCCCATTTTTCAGTCCCACGCTTTTACTCTCGAACGAACAGTTTCCTGAAGATTGTTCCTGAACAAAAGCAACTTAGATGCGATCAACAGAAAATTGTTACTGTGCATTACTCACTAAACAGTGAAGCATATAAGGATGATTCAAATATAAACTTCTTTTATTTGGTAAGTCTCAGCTGGTGGATTTTTGGATCTTGTCTGTCCGCTTAACGCAGTTCAACTTAAAATAGGTATATCAGTCATGCATGTTAATCTGAGTGAGCCAACCTTACTTTGCTGATGAATACTTTTGGAACCATTAAAAACAAACAGAAACAAATCAATGAACACATGAAAAGATCCAAGATAATTTCAGTTTCCCTAAGGCTGAGAAACTTAATCTTTAGAGTCTGCTATTTTAAGCATTCGACTATAATGTATATCAAGTATTTATGACTCTTCATGAGAGTAAGATATTAGGCAGATATCAGAGACTAAAGTGGAAGGCTAGTTTTGATAAGCAATAAAAGGAATTTGCCCTTTTGGTTCTGTCCTTATGTTTATCTATTTTGTCTCTATAAGGCATATTAAAAGGTGAAAATCTACAGACTTAGAAATTTAGACTCTTAATTGAAATCTTTTATTCTCTCCTATTTATCATGCCAGCTAGTTGATCTGGGACAGATTGTTTAAACTCTCTAAGCCTTAAGTTTTTCTTCTCTATATTTGTAATTGGAAATAATGACTTACCTCCTGGGGTAAGTATTATGTATCAGGCCATGTTATGAGTATTACTTTGGTGGTCAGCCTTATGAATATCTCCATTTTATAAATAAGGAAACAGAGGCAAAGAAGTGAAATGACTTATTTGAGGCCAGACAATCTAAATGATTTTATGCAGCTTTATGCACCCCCACCCACAGAGTGCATTGCTTATTATTCAACACGTTTTTAACACATAGTAGACTCTCAATAAAGTATAGTCACTTGGTCTGTTCTTTTCCAAGTTATGTGAAGTCCTATTTTAATATATGTTCATGGAAGATACCTTATCATACAAATAGAATTATCACTAGATCATTTATTATCTAATAATAATATAATATCATATTAAATAATATGATTTCACATATTGGGTTGTCTTGTCCTGCACAGGTGATGGCAAAAGGAACTATCTTCCTCAGTGGACAAAAGGAAATCAGAAACAAAGGTGTATATAATACATTTATTTTTTAATATGTACTCTACTTTCATTTTTCTTCCTTTTTAAGGAAATGTTATAGTGATAGAGTCAATAATTAGATTAGAAGAATGCTTAACATTACTATTTGTGAATGGAGGACAATAGCGTGGCCCAAGACAACCTACTAAATATTTTGATGAAGGCAATTTCAACCTGTTTCTATTATTGCCAAGTTATCAAGTGCATTATAGAAAAGTGGTGTCTGGAACTCAATTACTGTTATTGCCTAAATTAAGCAGTCTTCTTTATTTGTCTGTGTAGTTCCCATTATTTAATTTATTTGCCTTTAAAATAAAGCCCAATTTGCTCTTTCTATCCATAAGCCAATTCTCTTTTATGTAAGTGTACTCAGTGAGCCAGGAAACTTTTAGTATTACATCTGTCAATGGTATCTCCTATTTACACAGCCTGGAAAGGAAACTTCTCATTCCCAATCAACATCAGCGCTGACCTGGCTCCTGTGGCCATCATGTTTGTCTACACCCTTCACCCCAGTGGGGAAATCGTGGCTGACAGTGTCAAATTCCAGGTTGACAAGTGCTTTAAAAACAAGGTGATGTTTCTTTTATTTCTTGTCAGTCCTGAGTGAGAGGGGTGAGCAGTTTTCTCTCTGTCACCTCTTTCTTGTCTCACTACTATAAACTTTACATGGCAATCCCACAATAAATATTGGCATAATTAAATTATTAGGGGATGAGAGAATCACCAAACGGAATGAATAACTTTTGATAGCGATGCCAATCCTGACATGTTAGGGGATGTCCCCGTAGGAGTGTCGAAGGTGAGAGTAGGCAGGGGAAATATAGGTAAGAAATCTATAAAGACTTATTTGGAAAATATCGAATATATTCAAATTATTTTCATATAAAATTATTTTACTCTCATTCTTTTTCTTTTTCTTTTAGGTTAGCATAAAGTTCTCTAAGGAGCAGGGACTACCTGGCTCCAATACTAGCCTGTATCTTCAAGCAGCCCCTGACTCATTCTGTGCCCTCCGGGCTGTGGATAAGAGCGTTCTTCTACTGAAATCAGAAAAAGAGCTGTCAGCTGAAAATGTAAGCTCTCTGACTTCCTCATTTTCCTCATTTTTATCTGAACTCCTCAGATGACATTTTTTGTTTGAAACCGAACATGTCGAAAATACCAAATATTCTCTTTCTTTGTTTCTTCATGAGTTATATATTTATTTCTCCTGGCTGACCCAGCACTCATAACAATATAGAATTCTGCGGATAATTGTAATGGGTAAAGGATCGTACAACAATGTGATTTAAATATATGCTTAGATACAGTCTAAAGTTATTATCTATTAATGGATCTCATATTTTCATAAGCATTTCAAGCCAGAAATCTCAGAATTTCACACCAAAATTGTTTCAGTTAATAACCGTTTGATAATTTTCCCTTTATTTTTAACACAAATATATATAAATATGGAAATTTATGATCATATGTAAAATTAATCTAATAATTTTAAAAATTGTCTTAATCCATCGGTGCTGCTGTAACTAAATGCCACAGTCGGGGTTGCTTATAAACTATGGAAATTTATTTCTCACTGTTTGGGAGGATAGATGTCTGAAATCAGGGTGCCAGTACCATAAGGTGAAGTCCCTCTACTGGATTGCCAACTTCTCCTTGCATCCTCACATGGTGAAGGGAGGAGGGAGCTTTTTTTTCCTTTTGTCTTTATTGAAATATAATAGACAATTAGTCGATTGTATTTACATCATACAATTCAAAGAGTTTTTTTTTTCAATTATAGTTGGCATACAATAATATACCAGTTTTAATTGTATAGCATAGTGACCAGAGATCCACGTAACTCGCAACGTTTAATCATCTTTTTTAAGGGCACTAATCTCATTCTTTAGAGCTCTTTCCTCATGACCCAATCACTTCACAAAGGCCCAACTTCCTAACGTCATCAAACTAGGCATTAGGATTTCAACTCATTAATTTCGGAAAGACGCAAACATTCAGACCACAGCACCTGCGTATTGTAGAAAATATGTGAAATAAACATAAGCATGAAGAAGGAAATCTTTAAAATCACTCATAATCTTAAAACTTAGACATAAGTACTTTTTTTTCTAATTTTTAAAATCTCTTTTCTGATGGCATATATATTTAACAAACAAAATCTCACCGAAAAATGCAGTTTTTTATTTTGTTATCAACACTCTACAGTAAATCTAGTTTTAAATACAAAGCTATAAAAATTAATAACAATATCTAATAACTGTGAATCATGACATAAACTACATATTTTTTCCCAATGTAAAATTGTTTTACTAAAGTTTTGTTGTGAGGAGGGCAGGTTTTCTGAATATTAAATACTTGGTTCCCAATTTATTTAGGTTTCTTGAAAATACTTCTCCACTATTGCTTTGTTTTGAATATTGCTTTTAAAAATCCGGACATAGGTCTAATTCCTTTGCCTTGTAAATTATTTAATCTTTTTGCCTGAAGGCCTTGAGGATTTTTTTGCCCTTTATATTTTAAATGTAATCATTTTAGTAAAATACCTGTCAGAATTTATTGTTTGGAGGAAGTTTTACTAAGTACTCAGTGGACCTGTACAATGTGTAAATACAAACCTTTTATTTCCAGAATTTGACTTGAATTACAATTTTATATATCAGTTTTTCTATTGTTTATTTTTCTCTTTCTAGAAAAACTCTATAAATATGTTCTATCTTTGCCTGCTTTCCAATTCACTTTTCTTATGACCTATTTTAATCCATTCTTTCTCTCACTTTTATTCTCTTTTTTGCTATGCTACTTTTTAACTTTTTCTTTCAATCTATTGTTTTCTTGAGCTCCTAACACTTTAGCATTTATTTCTCTTTTATCTTATAGTAACTTTGTTGGAATTAATTTTTTCCAGTTCTTGATATTTTGTGGACAGTGTTCATAAATAAAGGGTACTTTTTCCTGTTATTTTAGTGAAATAAAATTTCTTTAATAAAAATGTTGTTGATGATAGAAATAGGAGTGAAGAGATTAGCATATTTTATTCCTCTTGTTTCTGCAGTGTCCTAAATTTTACCCTTTTACTTCCTTTCTTCCTTTAAGTGCTCTATTTCCAAGGGTCACTATACCTCCTTGAATGAATTGATTTCCCATCAGCCATTCTGTTTGAAATCTGCCACTTCTAGGTCCATTCATTTCAAGCACCTTCCCTGTTTCCTATACTGGAAACTATTACATCCAATGATTCGTTGTTGTCTTTTTTTTTTCACACTTAATGTACTTTTATTAATCTGGAGTTGATTTGTTGTATATCTTCTCTAATTTCTCTAGCTTTCTTCTGTTTTTTTCTTATAGTCTCTTAAGCCTTCTCTCTCCGGCTTTCCATACGCTTAGATTTTCAGAAGCAGTAGAAACTCAGTTGGAATTTGGTATTTATTTCTCTAATAACAAGTCATTTGAAGGTCACAACATTATCTGTACCCAAGTAATGTTAAAGATATAAGTCATTGATTTTATTACTTCTCTTCAATTTTATGTTTTCTTTGAAAGGATTTGTGAAAAGATTTAGAACCAGGCAAATACCATTTTTCGCCAAATTTGAGAGTTCTAGCATCATAATTGCAATGAATTATCTGTACACTGGGCCTTGGATTAAGCCATAGATCTTCAGGCTTCTTTTCCTTACATGTTATTCTTGCACCAATGCTGAAAATTTTTGTAAACATGTCATTGACCACTTAAAATAAAATTGAAGGTTTCCTCTCCTAGAAGAAGGAGCTGATTCAAAAGTGTGAGATTCAATATTACAGCTACAGTCTTAAAGAAAAGAACAAGAATAAATAGTTATGGCACAAATTTGCCAATTTTATAAAAATAAAAAAGGGCTTAAAATCATTGGGAACTATGTGATTTTTCTCATAGGTATACAGTCTGCTTCCAAATATAGAACTTTATGGTTATTTCTATCATGATCTCAACCTTGATGATGCCAGGCTAGACCCTTGCATTCCTCAGAAAGATATGTTTTATAATGGCTTGTATTACATACCTGTAAGCAACAGTGGGGATGGAGACATATATAATATCATCAAGGTAAGATCACTCAAAATTTTTTAAATTATTTCATCTCAATTTTAATTTTAGTATTTATAATGTATGTCTGTTTTATTAATTATGTAGTTTTCTTCCTATTCTTTGAAAGAGATGTCAGTAACCTGCTTAAAGAGTGCTTGGAAGTTGTCATTAAAAGGAGATCTTAATTTTTGTTGATTTTCTCTCTTTTGTTGAAAATAAATTAAGTGGCAGCTGAAATTGTAAAAACTTATGTTTGAAGTAATGAGATAGTCTTCTGTTTATTATGATAAATCTTACGCAGAAATTATCAAATCAAGAGGCTAGAATATAGTATGGGCTCCATTCATACCTGGATTATCAACTAGATATGCTGAGACCTTCATAAAAGGATTTTTATAATTGAAGTCATAGGTATAGAAGAAAAGGAACATGGAGATTTTAGTTTAAGTCTCAGCTCTCCAAATTACTGACTGTATATTGTGTGTGTGTGTGTGTGTGTGTGTGTGTGAGTGAGTGTGTGTTTACTTAGGGTTTAAATTATCTATCTCATAAGTAATTTTCCCATAGAATTAAATGGAAAATGATGTAAAATACTTAGCAAAATCCTAGCACATGATGAGTGTTAGATAAATCAGACTGATTATCATTTTTTCTCTAAATTAGAGATTTCTCATATGCTAAATAGAGAAGACTTGACTTCTAAAATTCCAGACCCTTACTAGAAGAGGAAATACATATATTTATCATTAATGTAGGTAATAGACCTTTTTTAGGTCTTGCATGAAAGGAATGCACAATTGTTCTTTCATTGTTTGTTTCTTCGAAGGACATGGGTCTGAAAGTTTTTACCAATCTCCATTACCGGAAACCAGAAGTATGTTCAATGGAGAGAATGAAGCCATTTCCTAGGCCACTGTATCTAGCCAGAGGAGATTCTAAACTGTTGTACAGTGCATCTAAAGCTGCAGGTGAGTAATCTAGCTAGAATTTTGTGTCTGAAAGATGGCCAAAATGATGTTATGGAATTGGATGTATTTGGGATAAAACTATCAAAAAATGGGATTTAATATGTGAATTATGCCAGGTTTTGGCTCCAACTACACATCCTGCAAAATAAAGCAGAATAAGAAAGGATGAGAATGGTTTGAGCTAAAAGGAAGAATTAGCTTTAGATATGAGAGAAAGTTTATTTTTATTGGTAGAACGCAATATCAGAAGTATGTAGGAGCATGCAATGTGTGGTGATATGAGAAGACAGTCATTCTAAATGAATATGATACAGAAGAATGAGGTGTCCTTATGGGAAACCTTATATACTATTATGTATAGACCATAACTCACAGAGTTCAAGGCAGAGGATGTTTTGATTCCTAGATAGCCAAATGGCTGACATCAGAGAATTATATTCAAATACTAGTCTATTTCCTGATATAAGGACTATAAGCACAAAACTCAGTTATATCTTAGGTCAGAAAGGTAATTAGGCAGATTTCCAATACAGAAATTTCATCAGGGAAGCAAAATGAAACAAGGACATAAGAATAGAACTAAAATAAAAGCTGTACTCCAGATCTAAAAATACTTGAAAATTCCTTAAATCTCTCTGGCCTACCATTGAGATTAGTCTAGTAACTGAAGTGGGGCTGATCTTGAAAAAGGGTATTAGAAACCCCACTTGAGAAAAATGAAAGACCTCGCAACTTTCTACAAGAGTAGACTCAGTGAATTCAAGAGGCCCTATAGCATCCAAAAGTTAAAACTACTTTGAAGTCCTGTCGAGAGGTTGAAGCTATCTACTTTTCTGCAACTAGATTAAATCATACTTACTGAGCTTTATCAGAAACACCTAAACTTTTTAGTATCATTGAATAAAATGAACTGAAATAAAATATACTGAAACTCATAAGTCATCAATTTTAATCTCTTCTTTCTTCAGTTATTCATTTATTAACTCATTGAACATTTATTGAGACCAAGAATTTAGTTACATATTGCAAATGCAATGGCTTAATCTCTGCTTTTTTGGAATTTTTAGTCTAACAAGGAAGCCTTACAGTGAAACAGATAATTTCCAAAA
>NW_006437736.1:14683984-14704113 GCF_000325575.1 Pteropus alecto | reverse complement strand
TAAAATGGTAATAAGATCAATAGAAGAGATCTAAATTTCTCAAGGGCCTATAATGTCCTCTTGGAGGAAGTAGCATTTATACTAAATCCTGAAAGGTGAATGATAATATACCACAAAAAGAGTTAGAAGGGCATACATATGACATGTTATTGAACTGTACTCTTGAAACATATAATTTTATTAACCAATGTCATCGCAATAAATTTAATGAAAAGAAAGAGTTAGAAGGGCCTTCCAAGCATAGAGGGGAATACTATGAAAAATAAGGTAAGAAACTAAATGCACTTCAGAATGGCAGAAAGTAGGGTTCAAGAGAAAGAATAAAGACAGCTGAAATAAAAGAAATAAATGGACACACCATGAAGACTTTGTAAGGCATTTAAAGAATTTGGAATTCATTTTAATGTAATAATTCATTATCGACAAGTTTTAAGCAATTTAATATGTGATTTCAAAAGATATCTCTGGCTGCTCTGTGGAAAAAGGGATTAGAACTTGAGATGTTTAAGTCTGTATGTATGGAATGTTTTAAAAGCTAGTAATTGAGTTGAGAGACAGAGGTGCTTGGACTACTATAAAAAGGCTGTTTTCAAACAGTTTTCATTTAGTTGGTTATGATAAGAAATCCATGATGTGAGGGGTCAGGGTCAAGGACAATTCTTAAATTTCCAATTTGAGTAAGTAGATAGATTTTGGTATCTTTCATGGAGATGGGAAATATTGGAAAGAAGCAGGGGAGGATAATAATGAGTTTACTTTTGGAGCAGTATCATTTGAAATGTTTGTAAAGCATCTAAAAAGAAATGTGTACAGGGGTGTCCCGTGTAGAACGTGGAGATCAGAAAAGAGGTCCGGGTGGGAGACACAGTTAGGAGACTTCAGCATAAGTATTGTAACGAAGCCATGTGTGAGGATATCAATAAGAGAGAGTGCCAAGTAAGAAGAAGACCTAAAACAGAACTCTTAGGAGCGTGTCTAAGATGAGAAAATTCTCATCTTAGAACAAGAATGGCAAAATAAGAGCAACAAAAAGAGATGAAACAAAAACTAGAAGGATGCGGTGTGATGGAAGTTAACAAAAGTGACTGTTTGAAAAGGACACAGCGATTATAAGAATGTCACATATAGCCTAGAGGCCAAGTTAGAATTAACAATATTAATATCATTTGGAGCTTTAGTGAAAGCAATGTGGCATTGGCAAGCACCAGAGTGCTTTCTGGCAGAAGCCAGGATTTTAGATGAGAAACTAGATTCAGTGAATAGATATCACTTTTTCTGAATCTGGCTATAGAGGCAAAATGTAGGCTGATTGTTTATTTGTTGTTGTTGTTTTTAATAATGGGAGCAATCTGAACATCAAAATGTTGATCCCAAGGTTGAGATTTATTGTCAATGAGCCCCAGGAGCAAATCCCTATATTGCTTCACACTAAACATGTATGGTAAAGGCATAACTTATAGGTATGTGTCATTGAAACATGTATTTTTATTCTCTCTAAATTAAGCATTTCTCTTTTCTTATACCTGGTGAAGTCATGCAGGAAAATTTTGACTCTGTAGAACAGGCTATAACGGAAACAGTAAGAACAAACTTTCCAGAGACATGGATATGGGACCTCGTCAGTGTCAAGTGAGCTTTTAACAGTTTTCTCTCCTATATGTCTTTATTTTTATTTTTTCTTTTATTCTTTATGAAGCTTTATTTCTGTGTATATAAAGCAAAACCACATTTGTAAAATATATAATATGTACTGACCACATATTTTTTTTCTCCAGCCTTGTTTCTCATTTATTAATTTTATGTAAATGTAAGATACTTCAATTTAAAAAAATCTGATGTTTAAAGAAATGTGACCTTTTTAAAGTTAAATTTCATAGAAATATAACTCTCAAGACTTTTATTTAATGCCTTTCCAAACACTATAGCTCATTTATAACCTTCAGTTAATACTTTTTTGCTTGCTCTGGATTAAATTTGGGTTCCTGGATTAGAAAAAAAAAATGCAGTTTACTAATAATCTAGCCTTGCAGTTCTTCAGGTTCAGCAAATCTTTCATTTCTCATCCCTGACACTATCACTCGATGGGAGACAAATGGCTTCTGTATGAATGGAGAAGTCGGTTTTGGCATTTCATCAACAATTGCCCTGGAAGTCTCCCAATCTTTCTTTGTTGAAATGACCTTACCCTTTTCAGTCATTCGAAATGAACAATCTGATGTGATTGTTACTGTCTTCAGCTACCTGAATACATGTATAGAGGTAAGTTGCTCCCTGGAGACAAAAATCTAACAAGGGCAAAAGAATTCTTAACATTCTCCCTGAATATTATAATATTATTTTTATTCTTAAATGAATAATAGTACTATAAAGTGCTAAGACTTGTTTCTGTAGTCTTTTAATTCACAGAAATGATTTAAATACTGCTTTGAGAATGTCATTTCATAATGATATGCGTTCTACCATATTTATTTTCTTGTGAGAGGAGCCATTTGGTTTCTTTTATTTTTGCTATTTTAAAACAAAATAAGTAAAGCAGGATTTTCTCAAGATGGGAGGAATAGTAAGAGCAAAGTATTTAGAGTGCCACCTTCATTACCATGACTGTTCTTTTAGATTTCTGTTCAACTAGAAGCATCTCAGAATTTTGAGGCAAATATCAGCACCCCTAAAAACAATGGCAGTGAGATTATTCAAGCTGGAGAGAGGAAAACATACGTCTGGACTCTTACACCTAAGAAATTGGGTAAGCAGCTATGCGTCTATGCCGATCTGTCATGGAAAACCAGCCCATTTTTACTGCGTTTCTTTATTTTCCTTAAATTCTCTATGTAAATATAACTTTCTCCATCACATTTTTAAATTCTTTTTAAAAATTCTCAATTAAAAATCCTATTTTTCTAATCTAATTTCTGGTTGCTAGTGCCTGTGTAGAGCAAAATCACCCTTCATTTGTACAAAAGCATAATGTGATCAAAATACAATATAAATGCTAATTTGCATGACCTATCAAGTCTCTATATATTATCCCAAATGAAGGTCATATGTTCATTAATGCTGACCAGTTCCTTCACTTCTCATTTGCTCCTTCACCTATCATCATGAACCCATATTACCTATACAAAATTTGCTCCTCAACCACAATGATTGCCAGGATTTGTAGATTTACTAAATACGCCATGAGACACCAAAAACACTGAACTCTTGAGATCAACAAGATCTCAACAAGATCAAACACTGAGTATTGTCTCAGTGCATATATATTATCTTCTACATAAAAAAATAAATTTGAAAATATAAGGGAAAATATAAGGGAAGAGAAGAGTTTAAAAGAGTCTAGTAAACAAAGAATGCTAGATGTTATAGATGCATGATACTCATTATCATTAATTTAAAAAATTAAGGGTCATTAAAATTTCCTTTACTTCATGTCTCATATTCATTATATTATTTTAGCAACAGAGTGTGTTTATTAGATTATTTTAGTTCATCTGTGATGTTGATCTTCCTAAGACTAGTTTTCCTATTAAATCTTAAGTTTCTCAATTTTTCTAACTACACAAAGTCTTTAAAAATCTTACCCTGGCAATTGAGATAGAATACTGTACTCATTTGTATAATTTTACAGTATTAAGTGGAGGACATAATTCTAAGAGTGGAGTATCAAAGGTTTTCTAAAAAAGAAACAAATGAAACAAAACATACCATCGAACAAAAAGCAAGAATAATATATTGGTAGATAGGCATAGGTAACATTAAACCAAAATAATTATGTTTTTCAATCCTCTAATTTTTGCAAGTAGGGAAACTGGTGATTAGTATTAATTATGTGATCCATGATATCACAGGGAGTTAAAAAAAAATGAATTCCTTGCTAGCACTTGATTTAAATCCAGTACCCTTTCAACTATGTCATATTTTACTATTTTTGCTTGTTTGATCTTACGAAAAGGTAAGAGCTCTGGTAATCTAATGTTATATCCCTAATTGTCATATCTAACTTTTATAAACAACCAATATCAAGAAAATGGCTCAGTTGACTTTGCAGAATTATCATTTTTCCTTAAAGTTTCTTGAGTTCTAATTAAGTAAACAAATCACTTATTTAATACAAGGAATCCTGAAACAGGTAAAACAGAACATACCAAATTATGTCCAGTCAGGAGAAAGAACAAGTTATTTTGGTCTAAGCATAAATATGATAGAATTTTGTTTCTCCAGTTCAAGATGTCGTTCAGATTCATCATTTCCCCCTACAGAGGGGGCCAGTCGTCAATTCAACTTATGTTTGGGAATCTTCCAGGTAAAGTGAACATCACTGTAGTCGCTGAGTCCAAACAGAGTAGTGCTTGCCCTAATGGAGCAACTGAGCAGCAAAATCTAAACTGGAAAGATACTGTGGTCAGAAGCTTGTTAGTAGAGGTATGTACACACAAAACTATCACGCCCTTATTGAAAAAAAAAAAATCGCAGTATCTGATAGATTAACTATTTAAAAAAAATTATCTTTACAGTTACTTTTGACACAAGACATGTCATTTTAAATTAATTAAAACATCATTAAAGTGCATCCTTATCTAATTAATACCTGACCCAGGATAGTAAAATTTATCACCTGAAACGGGCTTGTTGATTTTTTGTTTGCTCCAGACTCATGATGTTTCCCAAACACTTATTCTTCTTCCCTTCCTTTTTTTAACTGATTCAAATCCAAGACAAATCTATTTGTCCTGTACCCCTATGTAGTTCCCATTGTCCTAAAAACAATCAAACAAACAAAAAAAAACCCAAAGTTTGTTGGTAGAGCGTTCTCACCTCGCCTCTTGGCATGTTCCTACTCTGTGAAATGCTTTTGTTTGTCTACTGGAAATGCCAGACAGGATCGGAGGAGTTGAGAGAATCTCACAATGATACCGATGTTATCTCTGTCTGAACTATGAGAACACACAGCCCAAAATGGATGCTGTTAACGTATAGTAGCTTCCAGATACAAACAGAAGGGGGCAATGAATGGATCTTCTCCTGGGGACAAACATGTCCTGCCTGTGTAAACTGATGCTTAATTACCTTTCCTTCATGGAAGGATGATCCAGATTCATTATTCTGTGCTCGTTTTTGTTTACTTTTTGACAGCCTGAAGGTATTGAAAAAGAAAAGACTGAAAGTTTCCTTATCTGTACTAAAGGTAAGAGGATCTTTTAGGTGGTCCAATTAGTTCTAAAGAAAATTTATCAACAAGGTCAGTGTATTTCTTTTTCTTCCACTTTAGTCCAATTCCCTTACTGAGTACCTCAGTGATTTCATTCTAAATACCCACTGGGATTATTTTATTTCATGCCCTATCTTCATTGGATAATTTTAGCAAACAAAAATTATATTTATGAGATTTTTTTTTTTTTTAGTTTGCCCATAACAGTGGTATGCCTCAGCCTATTTTTCCTATCTTGTATATTTTTAACTCCTCTTCTCATATGATTGGCATAAATTTAGACAGTGGGAAATCAGGGTTATGCCTAAATAGCACGTAATGTAACTTTTGGTTTTTTTACTCTTGGAATGAAACAAGTTATAGATAAATCATTGCCCCTCAATTGCCTCTTTTATGGTAATTATGAGTAGTGTTTTATCTGGATGATTATGATATAATTTTAATGCCTAATAGGACTCTCCAAACTTTATCTTTTTATGTACTGTTTTATATGTCATAGTCAGTAGTTTGTTTTACATTTTTTCCTATATATAAATAGTTTAGACATTAAACTGATGGAGAATAGGAGTCGTTATCTAACATACAGATTTATATGCCATTTTCTGAATGTATTTTTATTTGAACTAAATCTAAACCTCAATTTCATCTCTTCTAAAAAGCAACTTGTAAAATAAAAATAAATAATCGAATATATTTCCTAACATGTCTGTCCTACAAAACTTCTGCTATTTTTTTATAAAAGGAAGTCATCACATTATTTTATTGATATTTTCTTTCCAGGCACCAAAGTCTCCAAACAGGTAATTTTGGATTTGCCAAACAATGTGGTAGAAGGATCAGCCAGGGCCTTTTTCACTGTTGTGGGTAAGCTGGCTAAATTTTGTGTTTCAAAACAACTTGAAATTTTTGATTGTGGCAGTCTTCAAAATTTTTCTTAAAAATAACAGGATAAAGAGATTTTCTTATGATATCAATTGGAGAGAATTATTGTTGAGGACTATCCTCTATGCTTGCTTCTGTATGGGATCTGAGAAAATTACAGTACTATTTTCGAATCTCTGTCCCTGGGAAACACTTGTTCTGGTGGATGATAATAGGTGTTTGGAAAACAAAGGGTTCTATTACAGCCCATTAATCTGAAATATTAAATTTCCCTTTGGAGAATCAGAATAATCTTTGCTTGTTAAAGGTGCTGAACATTTCCTCAGTAATAGGAAAAATCTGTTTCACAAAAGTCAAATATCTTTGTCTCTCATTAATATTTTTTAGGAAGGTATGAATTATACTTTATAGTTCATAAGGTTAGTTTTACAAAAACAAGCAAGCAAGCAAACACGTTTTCTTCACTTCCTCTTCATTAATGAGGTTTTCAGAAACAACTTTCATACCAGAAACTCCTTTAACTTCACCCTTTATGTCTATCTCCTCTTTAAAATTACTTCAGAAAAAATTTCCTTATTTCCACCTTTTAGACTCAATTTTTAACATTTTATATTTCCCCTGTGACTTTTATCTACAGTTATTAATGCTGTAAGCAATGATAACCTTCTGCTTTTCCTATTTTTAGGGGATATTCTCGGACTTGCAACACAGAATCTGGAGAATCTTCTCCAAATGCCTTATGGATCTGGAGAACAGAATATTGCCCTACTCGCGTCTGATACCTATGTCCTTGACTATCTGAAATCTACTGAACAATTAACAGAGGAAGTTAAATCTAAGGCTTTATTTTCCTTATCTAGTGGTAAGAAGATTTAAGTAATTTCTGCCTATAAGAGACGAAATCAGTCATTACCAATACCCAGATTTCAAAAAGCTGTTATTATGAGGTGGTCTCATAGGGAAAAAGTGAATCTGAATCGACATACTCTGTGTCTGAGCTACTTTTTCGTTTTTTGGTTTTGGTATTTTAGGATTTTTTTTAAACTTAAATACCTGAGTAGTCATTTAGTTTCACAATTCAGAACTGTAACATTTTCAATTATGAGCTCAGTTTTTTTTTTTTAATGCCTATAATTTTGCCAGGCTGCCTTGTTTGTTGTTATTGCTCTTAATAGTAGCTAGAATTGGTTCATTTATCAACTTCTGTGTTTGTCTTTCCATTGCAATAGAGAGATTGGATTATATTCCATTGCAATAGAGAGATTGGATTTGCATGTAGAAAAAGGATGTATGAACCTTATAAAATGTGATGTTAAGAAAAAGTCCAGGGGTATAATTTTAGGGAGTTTTCTTTTCAGAAAAATAACACTGAAGTAAAATAACCTTAATGGAAAAGTATTAAACAATTAGTAAATGTTAAGTATTGAACTAGGCTTAGTCACATGTAATATATTTGCCATTAAAACCCTATATGGGAAGAATTTTTTCTTTCATTATGGATAGAGAACCTGAGTCTCAGAAATTAAATTGAAATGATCATCTTAGTAATTTATGTCTGTTTAACACCAGAACACAGAATTTGCACTACATCATTTTTTTCTTCTAACTTTCTTAAATTAAAAAAATAATAATTTTCTACAATGTTGCATTTTAGGTTATCAAAAGCAGTTGTCTTTCAAAAACTCTGATGGCTCATATAGTGTGTTTTGGCAGAGAAATCAGAAAGGAAGCTTATGGTGAGACATGAACATTTTATTTTAAATAATGTAGAAATGATCTGAAGAGGGCTTATGAGAGAATAAAGAGAGTTGAGTTAGGTGGGGGTTTAAAAACAAAGTGAGTTTCAAGGTGAATTTACAGAGGTGAACCAGATAAAACGAAATCTTTGATTATTCCCACTCTAATTCAATATACCTCGAGTCTCATGGCAAATTTAATGACAGCCCCTCTACTTCCATACCTTATTAACTAACTCCATGGAAAACACCTCAACTTAGTCTGCACTTCTCAGAGTCCTGTATAGATTCAGCAGAGTAAAACTAGAAGGCCCTAAAGCATCCAATTACACCCGCTCTCTCTCCACATGTGGATAATCTAATGAACTGTATAGCAAGACCTTTGGGTGTAAACATGCTGGAAATTACTTAGTCTTATTTTCACATATTGCTATTCAAAACATTTTACTGACCCAAAGGAAAGAGCCGCTATCAATAAAGACTCATTACAATCAACTTTAGACAAATTAGATGCATTCACTACCCAAAGGGAACAATGATAATGAACCTGTTGAGTAGCTGACATTATCATTTCTTTCTTATCTAACTTTTGTCTAACTGGTGATTTGCACTGCAGGCTCAGTGCACTTACTTTTAAGACATTAGAAGGAATGAAGAAATATGTTTTCATTGATGACCAAGTTCAACAACAGACCTTAATCTGGCTTTCAAGCAAACAGGAAAGCAATGGCTGCTTTAAAAGTGATGGCAAGCTTTTTAACAATGCCTGGGAGGTAAGGGATTAAGAGAAGTAGGCTTTCCTTGCTCCTTTGCCTGCCTGTTTTCCTTACCTCTAGGGAATATTACCCCCTTTGAGTCTACTGCATACACGTTAAACACAGTCTATATATAATTCCTCGTGAATTTATTGTTTGCCTTACTGTTTTTAACCCTTTCCATAGAACCAGTCTCTGTCAATAGATAAACTGGAGATAGGAGAGAGGGGAAAGAAAAGGAACCCAGAGAGGAAACATAAATTTAGAGCCAGACAATCTGTTAAGGGAGCGGGGCTTGTGGATGGCAAGAAAGTTCTGTGATAGCATCTAGTAATTTACATTGTTTCAATGAAGTGCTCTTTCAATACCCTCTCAAGTCAAAACATAAAGGCCTAGCTTGCCCTTGTTCAAAATGCGAATGAGATGAAGTATATCCTTGATAGTAATCACTCCTTCTCTTTTCCTGTTCATATTTAGGTAAGTCACTACCTAAGGCATTCTCCCTTCCTTCTGATGTCCTTCCTTCACCTCCATCCCATCATCTGTGTCTTTTATTATTTTCCCCTGGAAATAAAATACCTGATCATAATATTGTAGCGGGCCCTAATGTCCCCTGAAATATCCTGAACTTTTCCTCTGTGTCCTTCATAATACCACTCTTAGTCTTGGTTTTTGTAATGTTAAGCTTATCCACTTCAAAATATGGGTGAATGGCAACTCTGAATGGTATTTAATTTTAATGTGAATTGTTTTCACATTGCTTTACCATTATGGAGTGTAGGAAAAAAATGTCTTTAAATTATTCCAAACCTATTCCTTACATCAGGAGGACCTGAAAGAAAAGACGATTTATTCCTCTGTGAAAAAAATCAGAATTTTTCATGTTCTCTTCCAAACATCTCCAGATCTTCCTTCTTGTTGGATTCATTACTGATCACTACTGCAGTTCGCCTGATCTTACCCAATTCTTCTTCCATAATTGTGTGTGTGTGTGTGTGTGTGTGTGTGTGTGTGTGTCCAGTACTGTTTAACACAATTAGAAAAAAAAAAGTGTGTGCCTGCGTGCATGTGTGTGTGTGTGTGTGTGTGTGTGTGTGTGTTGAATTGGGAGAGAGAAAGAAGCAAGGGAAAGATAAAAACTTACACTGGAGAGAAATGATGATAGAACTAGCTTATAATTTAAGTGTGCTTTGGGTCCCCACATCTTATTTTAGTGTTCACCATCTGTAATTACTTATATCTTGAAAACAGAGCTCCTCAGAAATATTCTTTTCTAAAGAAAAGAGAGGGTCATCTTTTGCTTAAATAGGTAAAACAAGTGGTTTATACTAGATCAGTGGGTTCCAAATGCTGTCTGAATATTATTTGCATCAGTACATTAGAACACCCACTAAAACTTATTTCTCTATATCTTATTCTTGACTTCTTGAATCAGAATCTCTTCTGTGGATTCTGGTTGATTTCATGTATAAGTTTCCTAGAAGATCTTTATGTACAGTCAGTTTGCAAACTACATCACTTATAAATGTTTTTCTAAGTTTACACCGCAAGAATCTATGAGATTTGACTATCGTTACCTCCTGGGATACTTTTCCAGAGATGTTCAGAAAGCTTTGCAGCAACTTTCTGTTCCATCCCATGAGAAATTCTTTGCTTGCCTTTTCAAATTAATACCAAATAAAGTAAAATATGACTCTTCATATGAATTGTTTGGAATTCAAGTTTAATTCCAGGCCACATAAATACAATTATATATGTCATTAAGTATACTTGAGATTAATTGTATGTTTTATTCCATTATTACATTGGATCTTGATGGATTCTTGCTCAGAGAATTTGGTTATTTACCATTCAATTTAAAAAATGCACATTTGCAGGTATTCTTATGAATAATGGTAGTTGTTCCAGTGTTCCTTTCATACCTAGTTTCACTTCAGAAGAATAGTTGTTCTTTTGTGCTCTACTATCCTGTATGACTCATTGTTCCTTTGTGTTTAGAGTGGAGATGAAGAGGACATTTTACTCACTGCATATATTTTTGGAGCACTTCTTGAAGCCGGGCTCAATTTTACTGTAAGCATACCCATCATCTTTTAGTTTCAGTCAGCTGAATGCATTTATTAAATAGACTGTAGGTTCAGAGTGATTTGAAATTTTTAGACTCGATGAAACATCAAAAGAACACTTCATTCATTACCTCTCTTTAAGTTGATGTTACTCAAACCTTTTTTCATGCATCTAAACCTTTGATGAACACTATTGAGTTTTTTCCCTAGGGAGAGCATACATATGCACACTTACGCAAGTTTTTCATACCGTTTCAGGTATTTACAGATCTCTTGAAGTTCAGCCATGAAATTCAGATTAAGAACCTGTGCTTTAAGTATAACCGTAACCTGTGTTCTGTTTGTCTAACCAATTCAGTGTGTAAATGTTTCAACTTAAGTGTTGGCTACCTCCCAATCCAAAGGTCAAATTATCTGATTGCAAAATCTATTCCTGAAATCAGATACTAGGAAATTTCAGGGTCATTGGTATATCTCAAAAATCATCTTTAGAAATACAAGCTTTTATTTTAGGTGTTAAAATATCTTAGGTGTAAAAATAAATTTACATTCTCTGCCACATAGAAGAAATTTACATTTTTAACTAGAATATGACTGATCAGATATAGAAGCTGCCATTTTCATACTATCTAACTTTCATTTCTTAAATACTATTAATCCATTAATATTTGTTTTAATGATATGTATAAAGTATAATACATATGTATATATAAACAGGTTTGTATGTAAAATATACTTCAAGGATACATTATATAGTATATAGTATAGAGAATAATTAGTTTAAATTTTCAGCAAACCTATATTCAGATATTATTTTAAAATGTATTCTTTTTTATGACTAGTTTCCCGCTCTACGACATGGGCTCTTTTGTCTAGAGGAGGCACTAGAAAATGGTATCACCAATGGCTATACTCATGCAGTGCTAGCTTATGCTTTTGGATTAGCTGGAAAAGAGAAGCAAGTGGAATCCTTACTCCAGATCCTGGATCAATCTGCTACAAAAATAAGTAAATATGATTATTCACTTTTGCTAATGAAGATGGCCTTGAGAATAAAGTGAGGAAAATTAGTTAGCAATCATGCAGGAACCCTCTTCACTAGTATGTTTGTATTTCTCTTATGGAATTTTCGAGTGGCTTTTTTTCTTTTTTTTTTTACTGCATTTATTTATTTATTATTAATTTTATTTTTCAATTATAGTTGACATTCAATATAATTTTACATTAGTTTCAAGTATACATAACAGTGGTTAGACATTTCTATAATTTACAAAGTGACCCCTCTCCCGCCCCCGCCAATAAGTAGTAGCTACCTGGCACTATCCATAGTTATTACAATATTATTGACTCTATTCCTTGTGACTATTTTGTAACTATCAATTTGTACTTCTTAATCCCTTCACCTTTTTCATCCAGCACTCCCACCCACCCCTCTCTGGCAATCATCAGTTCCTTCTTTGCATCTACAAGTCTGTTTCTGTTTTGTTCATTCTTTTTTTGTTGTTTGAGTGGTCTTTTATCTTTAAAGAACATTATATGCTTTCGGTTTTCTGCTTTTTTTTTTTGTTAGTTTCTTTGTAAATGAGTGAAATAAAGAAAATCAAGCATAATGACTATGCCATAAAAACTGCTTGTAAAACTTAATTACATACCATTTTTGACCTTAGGAAGTTGTTATTTAAAACTATATCGGTTTCTTAAGGCTACCATAACAAAGTACCATAGACTGGGTGGCTTAAACAACAGAACTTTATTTTTTTCATGGTTCTGGAGGTTAGCATTCCAAGATCAGGGTGTCAGCAGATGTGGTTTGTTCTGAGTCCTCTATTCTTATTTTATAGACGGTCATCTTCCCTCTCCATGTTCAGTTTTGTTTTGTTTTGTTTTGTTTTGTTTTGTTTTGTTTTGTTTTGTTTTGTTTTGTTTTGTTTCTGTATGCATGCATCCCTGGTGTCCCTTTCATGTATCCACATTTCTTCTTTTGGTAGGGACACCAGTCATATGGTATTGGGGCCCACTATACTGGCCTTATTTTAACTTAATCACTTCTTTAAAGGCTCCATCTCTAAATACAGTCACATTCCAAGGTTCTGAGGAGTAGGGCTTGAAAATACAAATTTTGAAGGACACAATCCAGCCCATAACAGAAGCCAATAATGATATTTACAGCATTCTTACATTGTTTAATCAGTTCTCTTTATAGAGACCATGTGAAAATTCTTCCTTTTTCTCAGATAATGTGATATACTGGGAAAGACCAAAGAAACCTAAGACAGAAGCAACCCCATTCTTTACTCCTTGGGCACCTTCTGCTGAGACTGAGAAGACTTGTTATGTGCTGTTGGCTCTCATGTCCCAGAAAATGCCTAATCTCACCTATGCTAGTAAGGTTGTGCAGTGGCTTGCTCAACAGATGAATTCCCATGGTGGCTTCTCTTCCACTCAGGTGATTGGCGTGAGTCTGATATTAATAACAATATGTTTAATGCAAAAAGCAGTACTCTACAATAATTTAGACAGCAGAGGTAATCATAGAAAACACTTTCTGAGATGAGGAATATTTCCTGTTATAAGTTTTATTACATTTAATTAACAATTTTTTATGGGTAGTTCTTGTGTATCAGGCAGGCTACTAAGAATTCTCTACATACAAATGAATAAAATGAAGCTCTTTTTCAAGGAATTTATGCCTGATTTATATCTCCATTCACACAGTAAAAGTAGAATGTAAGTCTAGAAGAAAATGTTGTCATAAGCACCAGAGTCTTGATGATAAATTAGATATCTGGTGATACTATGGATGAACCATATACCAATTAAGAAGAAATTTTCTCTCTATTTCTGTGGTCTGCATATTGGGAAAAGCAAAGAAAATGAATGAGTAACAGAAGAAATGATTATGAAAAACAATGACGTATGTCTTAACAGAAAAAAATTTTTAATACAAAGAAATGTAGTTTCATTCCCATGGGGAAAATCTTTACTTCCTTCTTTACTTACCTTTTTTCAGTCTTAGTTTCTGAGCAAAACCATACATTAGTGAATCTCCCAACATCCTTTCTGGATTCTGACTTCCCATCTTTGAAGATAATTGGGTATAAGCATTATCCAAGGCAGCCTAATTATATAACACCTTTAATTTTTAGAAAAGATTTGGCACTATTTTCAACATTAGAGATTATACTTTATAAAATCATTTAGAAAACTAAAATCTAAGATTTGTGGAATAAAATTAATTTAAATGAGAACTATTAGCACAAGCAAATATATTTTTCTATTCTTTAGAATATTGCTTCTTGGTGTTGTACTGACATGTCTTAGGAATATTCATATGAATTAATTTAAAGTTCAAGGTCAAATTATGATTAATATTACAGCATAACAGAGTTGGGATTGTTGCTTGTACTGTTTTATGCAGGACACTGCTGTCTGCCTTCTTGCTATAACCCGCTACATGAAGTTAACCTTCTCTAATGATCAAAACACTGTCACCTTTAGCAATGAAGAATCCAATGAGATTTTCCAAATTAACAGTGACAATCGCTTACTGGTCCAACGTTCAGAGCTAACAAAAGCACATGGACAATATACAGTAGATGTGGAAGGGCAAGGTTGTGCATTTATCCAGGTAACAGAAATCTACCTGAGAGGGAGATGAATGTTTGCCAATAAAAAAGTCAGACTATCTGTTCGGTTATATATGAAGTGTTATTTTACCATTTTGCCTGTTTCCATGATTATCTTTATTTTTTCTCTCATTTAAAATTTCTACTTAATATCTTAAAATGCAAGTTATTTAATGAAGAGATATTTACCTTAAAGATAACTGGGTAACTGAGAAGTTTTTTTGAGGAATTGAGGAATGTCACTGTTTGAAAGTATTCTGATATTTTTGTTAAATTATGTTGTTAAATATTATTGTATCTTCTGAAAACTAAACAATTAATTTTAGCGTGATTCTTGTATGGCAAAGATTTAAAATAAAGTGTATTGATAATAGAAATAAGAGAAACAATAACTTCTTCAGTTTTTATTACAGGATAAATAGATGAATTTTCTTATAATTTGTTATCTTTTCTAGGCTACCCTTAGGTATAATGTGCTACTACCTAAGAAGGCATCTGGATTTTCCCTTTCCTTGCAAATGGCAAAGAAAAACTCTTCAGATATATTCCAGAATAATTTTGACCTGACATTGTCTGTCAAGTAAGTGCCCCACTTTAATATCAACTCCCAGATTAGAGAAAGAGTAATATATATTAAAAAAAATTATTTTAAACCATCACAGAATAACAAAATATGAATGATGGTAATCATGATGAGTTCACTTATTGGTGTGTAATTTCTATAGCATAGTCACTTTATATCTCTCTGTGTAGACACCACAATTTAGTACATTTTAACCAAGTCAGAGCTAGAATTAGGCAAGTATAATTTGTACTGTATGCAAGTATAATTTGCAAGCTTCTGCCACACCACTATTTCAGCAATGCTTCCATTTGTGTGTATATCTCTGTGTGTGTGTGTCTGTGTGTCTGTGTGTGTGGAAATACTGTCAGTTTGGGGTATTTTCTGTCCTAAAAACAAGCACAGGTAGATTGATAGGAGAAAACCTACAAGTGCTTATTTCATAACTATACAGAGCAAAATTTTAGATATTTATTTTTCAGACTAGAAAAACAAAATAATTCTCTCAAATTAAAATATAATATATAGATGCCAAAGAGTTTCAACCTTAATTAATATGTGAGGAAACACTGAGTAAAATTAGTTTGGAGGATTTTCTTAGAATTTCCAAATGATAATCTCATGAACACCAGAGCTAAAATCAGAAGTAGATGCAATGCTATTGAGTTAGGGACATGACCTGAAAGCTCTCTTGGAGATATGTCTATTCTATGATTCTACCAACATCCTGATTTTTAAACAAAGATTTCCTTTTGGTGTTGTGCAAACATAAGACTACCATAAGTATGTGTACTATCAGCATATGTTGCTTTGTATCATCTCATTCATTATCATTCTTGTTGTGCCTATTCTCAGATGTCTTAGAATGACTTTCTTCAGGTGTTTTCTTCTTCAGCTTTGCTTCCAGACCTATAGCCAATAATCTATTTGCCCTTCACTCTTGCCATAAGATGTCACTTTTCTAGACTGATGTCTACACTAGTGTTTTATTCTTAAATTTCAGATACATTGGAATGCGCAATAACTCCAATATTGTTCTTGTTGATGTAAAAATGCTATCAGGATTCACTCCAGTCATGTCATCCATTGAGGAAGTAAGTAATAGAAACTCAGTTTCAGCACAGAAAAAGCAATAGTGAAGTAAGTGGTTAACAAAACCAAGCTACGAATGCTTCATTTAAACAAACTTATTCTCAATTCACACTTTTATTTTATTTTGGCTATAACACTGGAGGGATAACATTCTTCATTTGTAGTAATTAGCAGTCATTATTCTTTATAGTTTATCATCTATTTATTTAGTTCCTACTTGTGCTTATGAAAGCATCATGGTACAAGGGAACATGTCATAAGATATATTTCTGATAATTGGTTAAATAAAAATTATGAAACATTCAGTATTGGAATGGCACTCTGTAATATTTATCCTCCATGCCTGCCTGCCAATTTCTTCAAAGCTTGAAAACAATGGCCATGTGATAAAGACTGAAGTCAAGAATGACCATGTTCTTTTCTACTTGGAAAATGTAAGTTGAACAATAACTTTTTCTTCTGTGACTTTCTTTTCTTGCGAGGGTAATTAGATAACCCTTTTTTAAAGACACATACGACAGGCTTTGTCAAAAACAAATAGGACATAATATAGGACATTAAAGATGATCAGTGTTCTATCTCACTGATCATCTTCTAATGTTATGTCACGTATGCCTTGACTACCTGACTAGATAATTCTTAAGTTTAGAGACTAATTTCCCTGTTTTTCATTCCTCATGGCATCTAACACAGTCTGGTCCAGAATAGATGTATAATTATTTTGTAGTTTGACATGAACTCCAACGAAGGCTGGTGTGAGTTTTAGAGTCATCCTTTCTATGTGTACATCATTACCATTCACATAAATGTTGTATTACTCTACTGCTTTCAACTAAATCCCTTGCACCTCAATATAAGCCATGGAATATAGATTTTTATACAATTTATTGTTACCTAACTCATTATTTCATCATCATGTAAGATTATGTAAGATATTGATAACTTGGATCTATTTAATTGGGTAGATCATGAATGTCTGGAGATAATTTGCTCAGTGATTTTTTTCCCCAGCAGATCTGCTCTGATATATTTGTAATTTGTGTCTTTATAGGTTTCTGGTACAGAAAATAGTTTCACTTTCTCTGTTGAGCAAAGCAACCTTGTGTCCAACATTCAGCCAGCCCCAGTCATGGTCTATGATTATTATGAAAAAGGTAGGCAAGCAGCAACCATGTTCTAAAGCTATTGAACATGATATCTATATCTAAGATTCCCCAAGCTTTCAATTTTTCCAAAATCATCCTCAGTCTACAAAGACTAAACAACAAATGGTTTTGTTTTATATACTGATTTTTTTTTTTTTTTACTTCATGATATATCCTCTGACTGGGCCAGTTTCCAGTTAGTGGAGTTTTTCAACACATAGAATCCTTTTGATATTATGTACAAGAGCTCCCCCTTAACTTGAAATAAGAACTGTGTTAGCATCAGGTCTTTTATTGTTGTTGTCATTGTTGTTGTTGTTGTAATGGCAAGATTTTCCATTTCATACTACCTCTATTAACTTTGATTTGAGAAGGAGAGTGGGCAATATTCTGAAATAGTATAGGAAAATGTCGATAAATGAGGTTCTATATAAGTTACTAAGATGTTGTAGAGACCATAAAAATTTTCCCTGGATTGTTAATGCTATTAGTTTCCTGGTGAATATCTTACAAGGTTTGTCAAGAAGTATTTGAATTCCAGTTGTCATTAACTAATTGAATGCACTTCATCAAGTGCCTTAAATTTTAGTGATATTTTTTGGATTTAGAAAACAGAAGTAATTGACTCTCTTGCAAAATACTGAAAAGACTAGACCCAATGTATCTATAATTGTCTGACATAATCTGATTATAGAAATTTGGAGATCTAAAGGATGAATTTTTCCTTTATTTTCCAGATGAATATGCTATTGTTTCTTATAATGTCAACAGTGTTTCAGTTTCCTAGTGAGACAAACAAAGCACAAGTAAAGGTAAGGAAATTATATACATTGAAGACCATTGAAAACATATCTGATAAGAAAATTAAAACCTAAAGATAAAACAAGGAATGAAACAAAGAGAAGTCTCTAGTACTTCACAAAATTTGCATAGCTGTGTACACTAGATGAGTATTATGATAGTATTTCGGATTTTATTAGTTTCTTTAAAATAGTTTAAAAGAATATACAGCTATATATGTGCCTTTTTGTAAATCTCTCATTTAAAAAACTCATTTTTGTTTTATAAGTTGATAGATTATTAAATATGTATATTCATACACATTCATGTATATATGTGCATATGTGTATCTGTGTAGGTATATATGTATGTTTGCATATATATATGTTTATGTATATGTACACAGACACATTTATTTATTATTTAAATGATGTTTTTAAATCCCAGGTGGAAAGCTATTTACTTTGAACAAACTCATTCTTCTATATCAAACCTGGAAAAACACCATGAATAGTCTGTAATCTGCCATGACTTCTTTTCAAATTTTATTTCTTTATTGTCTCATTAAATGCTGTGATTTTACATTTGAGTCTATGATTTTTCTTCTTCTAGTACTTGGTTCATAATTTTAATTTTAGAAAACACAGGGCTTCATTTGATAGCAACTCTAGAAACTTGCTTTATTGTCGTCAATCCTAAATTCAAGTTTTTAGACATTATGGCATACAAAATATGAAATCTCCTAACATTCAGAGAAAGAGAGAAAGGCAAAGTTGATGAGGGAGAGAGAAAAAGACTAAGTTGAAGAGGACTTCACATGAGGTCAAGAAAATAAAAATAAACACATAAAACACAACAAAGACACACAGACTCTTGTCAGTAAAAGATCATCAAAGAATGGGGGAGATTACTTAGAGAGTTACAACTGATCGATTTATTGGGTTCATGTTTATTATTGAAAGGGTAATCCAGAGGCATTTTATCTTTTTAAAAATTATTTTATTGTTCTGAACTTATCACTTATTATTGATAAGCAATACTCAATATCTATCCTTTGCTTAACTTAATACTATTATTATAGCAATACATTAATATTAAGAAAAGAAAGGAAATGAAAATTTCTCTACTAATTTTAACACAAGCTTCTGACTCTCCTAAGACACTTCTACAGTCAACAAAAAGCCATAGATCAAATTTCCAGATATGGACTTAAAAAATTTGGAAACAGAATGCCTGAGACTCTATCAATATTCAACAAATTTAAAACATAATGTTTTAATAGAAGATGGTTAAACTTATTTATTTTTGTAGTCTCCCTGTTCAATGTATATTCTAATACCTAAATTACATCTGACCCTTAATAAATATGTATTAATTATTTTATCGTAGATAGACTGTCAGTCCATGTCTGGTGCTATAAAATTTTACTTCACTGTGTTAAGAATTCCTTTATACTGTCTTAGTTCTCCTATTATACCAAAACATGGCACATCACATGTATAGATAAGGTATCAGTATTCAGTTTTAAAAATACCCAGGCTCTATAGTTATTCAAGGATTCTACTAAAGGAAAATGTGACTCTTCTAGTACAATTTTTGCTAAAGGTTCAAGAAACATAAAGGGAATTTACTTTGTGGCAAGTAATATCTCTTGGTGGGAAGCTTTTTTTCCCAACGTAAACAATTACTTCTTAGTCCTTACTTTACTCAACATGTATTCAATAATTAGACTGCTCACATAATAAATTTGTTCCTCAAAATATAAGCAAGTAGGGAAGGTATGCAGAGTCAACTACTTGCTGTACATCAAGAAAAAGTCTGATTTAATGTTTACATTTGCAAATTTTTTTAATGTCACAATGGGTATAGGAGGTAACAAGAAACTGAGATCGAAATACTTTCTAAAAAATTGTTGCAGACTATAGAGGAACTGTAGAGGAACAATACAGCTCTGTTACTTACCCTTTTCATTAAAACCTCTCTCTAGTTTATTTTGGACAAAAAAATAATAATAATAAAATAACAGTCATTTCCCTGGTCCAAATTTTAACAGAAAATGCAGCATACGGAACATTCTAGTTGAGGAGTATTGAATGAGAAACATGAGCTTTGATATGAGTGAGTGTGCGTGTATGTGCGTGTGTGTGTGCATGTGTGTGTTTAAGAAGTGATCTTTAGTAAACCAAAACACCTTGAAATATTTCATGCAGGTTGTATAGTACTGATTTGGATGAGGCTTGTGTCATCAAAGCATTCATCTGGCACTTGCTTCTCTTTCC
>NW_006437736.1:14677220-14683967 GCF_000325575.1 Pteropus alecto | reverse complement strand
CAAAAGTACTTTCGACAATGGGAATTAATTCCATCTATCATGTTCCTATATAGTAATTACACATTTTTTTTGTATTTTGAAATAAATTATACATACATTTAACTAGTACTTGAAACACTTAGCATCCTTTTTACTGTCTTCTAGAAATCCTATCCTCTTTGTCCTCCTCCTCTTTTCAGCAATTGTTTTCTTTCTCTTTTCTTTAGTCTCAGCTTATTTTCATTTATTGTTTTTTTATTTTCATAATCACTTAAAGATTTGATTTCTTTCTCCATAATATACACATTTTTCTTTTCACTTTCTGAAAACATTAACTTTTTTTTAGCTCCACTTGTTTTCCCAAACATAAATATTTTTCTTTATATTTCTAGCAAGCCTTCTCTTCTCACTGTACATACTTAAAATTGTGATTTAAATTACCATCTGTATTTTTATGATTTCCAAATATGTGCCTCTATATCTACATTTTAGCCCCTTATATGCCACTACTTACTGTGTTCTTTAGCACAATGGCATACAGCCACCTGAATAGGATTCATCATCTACCCCTAAACTATCTTATCCTACTGAGATTCCTATCCAGCGTGTAATAATATCACCAAACAATCATCTAAATATCAATTCTAACTCCTTTCTTTTCTCATCTCTCACATTCTATTAATTACTCTTTAAAAGTGATCACTGTTGATCCACCTCCTGAATGCCTTATGGATCCACTTGCTTTAACCTACCACCTCTATGCTGCCTTAGTTCACATCACCAATCTTGAGTGCCTATTGTGCCAAGCACTCTTCTAGATGCTTTCAATATGAAAATAATAAAATGAATGAAAATGATAAAAATGGTTGCCCTTTGGAGCTTACACACTAATGGAGGAGACACATGTAATACAATCAAATGATCTATACAGACATAAAATCAACATAATAGATAAGCAATATAGAGAGAATTTGAAGGTGAAAAGTGTTGTAGATCATAAAAAAATGTAGAGGTAAGTAAGAGGATCTAGAATTCTCAAAGAGATAAGAAGGGAAAGACTGAAATACCAAGTAGCAGACTGAGAGTCCACCTCACTGAGGCAGTGAGATTTGAGGAAAGGTTTGAAGGAAGTGAGAGAGTTATCCACATAGATATCTGTGGAATAAACATTCCAGGCAGCAGGGGCAGCTAGAAAACATAAAGGGGAGATGGTAGGGCATAAGGTAGAAATGTGTCTTGTGTGTTCAAACACAGTGTGCCAGAACAGAGAGCAAAGAGGAGCATATGGTAGGAGATAAGGAGATGGGAATCATAATGGAGAGACAGAATAGGTAGGGGATTTTAGCTTTCATGCTGAGCAAAACTGGGAACAAGTGCAAGGTTCTGCACAAAGGAGTGATCTGATCTGGTTATGTTTAGAAATGATCATCTGGCTTCTGTGTTGAGAATAGGCTACAGGAGGTGCAAAAGTAGAAACAAGGACACCTGATAGAGGCCATTGCATTAATCCAGGTAAAAAATAATGCTGACTTGGGCCAGGATTGCAGCAATGGAGATGGTAAGAAGTGCTCAGATTCTAGGTGTATTTTGAAGGCAAAACCAATAGAATTTCCTGATGGATAGCATATAAGGAATAAGAAAAAGAGTGATCAGAAATTATTTCCATGCTTTTAGTCTGAGCTACTGGAAAATAGAATTGCCATCACATGAGCTAGCAGTGATTGAAGTAAATTTTGGGTAGAAGGTTAGGAATTCGTCTTTGGACACAAAGATGAATTTTATCTTTGACCCCCTTTGAATCTCAGTTGACCCTTAAACAATGAAGGTGTTAGGGGAGTCACCCCCCATTCTCACACACTTGAAAACCTGCATATGACTTTTATTCTGCACTCTGCTTTTGGCATTATGGATTCAACAAACCAGAGATGGAAAAACACTTTCCATCCATGGTTGGTTGAATCTATAGATGTAAAACCGACACTTACAAAAGGCCAACAGTGTTTAATGAAAAACTCTGCTTATAAGTGGACCCGTGCAATTCAAACCACATTGTTCAAGGGTCAACTGTTCTCAAGTGGAGATATCAAGTAGGAAGTTGAGCAATCAGTATAGAAGTTTGAGAGAGGAAGCTACAAATTAAAAATATAAATTTGGGCAATTTTAGCACAGAAATCAGGCAGTGAGCCTGGATATAGAAGAGAACAAATAAATTTGCTGTAATGCACTTGAACATCAAGAAGTGGAGAACAGGTAGGTTGAGGAAGACTCTATAAAGGAGACCATGAAGGAGAAACCAGTGAAGTAAGATGAAAACCAAAATAATGTGGTCTCCTGGAGGCTAGGCAAAAAAAAAAAAAAAAATGTATTAAGGGAAAAGGAATGATCTGTACACTGAGTGCTGCTGACTAGTCAAGTAAAATGAGAACTGCAAATTGATTACTTACTTAGAAAACTATTACTCACACAGGGACATCATATACCAAAGTAATTTGCATTCATTCTTGAACCGTTAGAACATATGTATTAAAAGAGTCATAAATTTTTTTGAACTTTCTAGGTGCCTGGGGAGTTAAAAAACATAGATGGTGATGTCTAACTTAGAGGAATTTAATCAGAATGTCCCTTTCTTCTCCTTCTTCTTCTTCTCTTTTCCCCACTCTCTTTCAACCAAGGACCTAGACACTGGCTGTGAAGCTAGCACCAGGGCACCTTCTTGTAACTGGCTTGCAAAGAAAGGAAGAAACATTCCACACACAAATCACATTCTTAATACACTAATGTTTAAAAGACAGGGTGAGTGAACCTAGTTTCCTTTGGACTACAACAAAACTAAACCTTTTTTTTTATGCCAAGGGGTTGCATTGACTACAAACCTTTCCTAGCAAGTTGCATTCATTCCCAACCGCCTCTCACTGAAAGCCTAAGTCTGCCTCTGCTGGCAAAAAGATTCTAGAAAATTTTAAAACTTGCTGTGACAACTTCGATGCCAAAACCAACAGGTTTACAGACACCTTATTATTATCAGTAATGGTAATTCAGAAGAGGTCACCGCGAGCTTGCCACCCCTGACAGTGTCCCACCACAGGCACGTACTCCTGTAGGTCTGCACACAAAGAGAAATCTGAAGGGAGAAGACAGATGATTGTGGCTGACCATCTACTGCACGACATATCTGCCTGCTGGGGTTGTGGGTGTAATTCTGCATAAGAACAGGTCCTGCAGAGGGAAGAACAAGTTCATATTTGTTTCCTGCCTCACGGTAAGCTCCTGGCAGATTTTCTCTAAGCCCATTAGCCCCTATCTAAGAAGAAACGTCACCTAACACTGAATGTTATGTAAAGTAATGAGAGTCAAAGGTTGAAAAATGGTTAAGGTTTTTTTCCAGGAGTTTCATATTTCCTTAATATTAGATTTATTAATACCACCTGAGGAATCATACTTAAAGAAAAGGAAGCATAAAAGGTGAGAAGGACAAAAGGATGAGCAGATTTATTCCAAAATTGACTTTGGAACAGGGAAAATATTTTCACTAAGATGGGGAACACAATTTTTTCTTTTCCTTTTTTATTTTTACTTTTCTCAAGTATGTATTATCTACTTACTTTTTAAGAGTATATATTGCCTATATTCTCTTCAATTATTTTTTTATGGTAGATGAAGTTAAGTGGGTATAAAATGTGTTCATATATTATATATCGAAATTTTCAGTGGAAATAAAAGTACTCCATTTCTATTCATAATATTATTGAAATATGGTCACAAGTTACACAGACTCGAACATGCCTTATTTACAGTTTATCTTGAAAATTACTTGCAGATATACTATGGGGTTAATACAAACTATTTAAAGAGAAATGAAAATCAAAGACCCTTCATACCACAACTATTAGGGCAGAAGAAAAGTGGTACTCTGAGGAAAATGTCTGACTTTAAATACGATTATCAAAGAAAGACTATAAATAAAGGTGTCTATGACTCATTTTGTAAAATAAAAAAAAAAATTACAAGAAGCTAACTGAAGAAAACTTGAAAGGGTGAATTAATAAAGATTAAAGTAAAACTAAATAAAACAGAAAACCAAACTGAAAAAAGCAGTCAAATCTAAAAGTGAATTCTTTGAAAATAAATATAAAAACTAAAAACAACATTGAAATGAAAAAAGATACATAGCTTATGCCTATAAGCAATGAAAAATTTATGAATGGAAAACCTAAATTCTAGATGGCCTAAGACCAACTGGCTTGTGCCTGTTGTCCTCATTCAAACGATTATTAATAGTGGTCATTTGCTCTCAAAAGTCTTAAATTGGGCAATATAGTATATAGTTTCCTTAATTACAAGAGATTATTACAATGACTATCAGGGAAGTAATTTGAAACTAGAGGGAAAACAGGTATTTCCTAGTATAAAATAAATGACTAAAATTGACTCAAAGGGAATGGAAACCTGGAATAAATACCACAGAAAAGGTTGGCAACTTAATTTTACTAATAAAGGCACCTACATATGGTTTCCTAACTGAAGTATAACTGACCTTTAGTGAGCTAGGGACTTCCAATAAGATTTCACCTTCACTTCACTTTATGAAGTCAACCAAATGCCAAAACCCAGAAATACGGTTTCATAAACGAAAACTAACATCAATATCAATTACGAGTGTACTTAAAAATTCTAAATAAAATGTTATCAAATACAATCCACTAATATATCAAAAATCAAGTTCTATTTATAAAATACAAAAGTAATTTAATATTTAGACATCATTTAATACAATTTATGTCAATAATGTACATTCAAATGATACTTCATGAATCAGAATTAGAGTTTCTTTTAAAAAGGTATCAAACTTAGCAAACAAGAGATTTCGTTCTAACTTATAGTTGTGTTGGTGACAAGTAAGTAGAGGATCAATGTAGAAAACATTAAGATATATTTACAATGTTTCAGTATTTAAAAGGAAAACTAAATGTATTAGTGATGCACCAATCATGAGTCACTGAAAGAAAATTCACAAATATTTCCAGAGGGTTGACCTTCTAAAAGTAGTATTAATTTCATAAAATACAGGATATTTGAAATAAGTTCATCCTGGAAGAAATGAAAAAAAGATATTCAAATTAATTATATAGCCCTGTGTATATATGGGAAGCTGAAGTCATGGATAAGACACACATTTCAGAGACAAAGTGTGATAAGAAATATTTTCCTACTAGGTCTAAAGAGTATGTTCTACACACTCTCATGGTATTTCAAAGAACAGCTCAATGGACAAAGGTTGGGATTTGCTAAGAAGATTTTCCATCACAATACTGAAAGTGTGTGTATAGAAGAGAAAGAGAAAGAGATTCAGAAGGATGAGAAGAAGCAAGCAGAAAAGAAAAAGCAGGAGGAAAAAAAAAGGTTGAAGGAGGGTGAAAAGCTGGTATATGACCTACCTTCCAGCCTTAGGAAAGCTGAGGGTTTTATTTTTGGTCAAATCTTCCTTGACACAATAACTAAAAAATGTATGAATACATTGGATCTAAAATAAATGAGAATCTGAATAAGGTTACTCTGTACTCATTGTCAAGTTTATTGAGTAAAGAGTAATCTGTGGTGAAGAGGTATAGACACCAGAGAAGAGGGTAAGTCACGTCAGTTAGAATGGACATCAGGGAAGGTGATGTGACTAACAGAGCATAAAATCTTAAAGCATCCAGAATTAATGGCTGCCCTGAGTTGAAGAGATCTGAGCTAACTCAATACTATCTATCATGACCCTATGACCACATGTGCCCCAGTTGCTACATGATTTGGGAATGTCAGAATGCTGTTCCTGAAGATGTTGTTTTTCACACACACGAAAAAAGTAAATTTGGGCAGAGTGAAGCCTTGTGGCTCATGGGTTTCATTGTTAATCTGAACCTAAAGCCACAGCTGCTGATCAAGCCAAATAAGCATTGCAAAGAAACATACAAACGAATTGAGAAGTAAGCATTATTCCATGACTGTGGGGTAGATTGAGAAAGAGTACCCACGCAGCTCTTCACTTCTTCCATGACTTCATGCAACATGTTGAGAAATCTTCTTTCTTTTTGTGGAACAGGAATACCTTAATTAAAATACAATTAAATTATATTTATATTTAATAAATATAAATAATTATATTTATTATTCAATCCTATTATGGACCCTCCAGATTATTAGAATTTTGGTAGGAAATTGTAAGTATTAGATACCAGTGTCTTTTACTTCCTAGTGTTACTGAATTAAGGGTAGTTTTTTCGGAAAGGCCTCAACATAAACAATAGATGTGCATTTTGAGAGTTGAATCTGGTTTGCAAATTGCTGTTGGCCTAACCTTTTTTCTAGAATGGTGGCGAGTTTTCCTTAGTATCTTCTCTGTTCTCGATTCGCACTCCATCCTGATCACTCTCAGAAACCAAGGATTTCTTTTCTACCTTCTGATTATCAAGGTTCAAGTTTGGCCCTTCAAAAACAAGCCCTGAGGAGAAAATAACAAATGTCAGTTTTTCCTGACTCAGTGATACTTGAAATTAGGACCTATGCATATAGAAATATACACATGAAAGGGTGAACAAATGCATGAACAATTTAAATGATAGTGGCTAGGAACCTGAAGTAGGTCCTAACAAGTACGAGAAACCAAGAATAAAATGTCTTGTCTTTTACAACCCATCTAGAGTCCTTTATTCCATGCCAATTATCTTTCAAAACCTCTTGTAGACAGACAAACCTGGTGAAGTAGTTTCACGGACCTCAATCATT